>NC_083648.1:2323794-2518794 GCF_963576545.1 Limanda limanda | reverse complement strand
ACACACACACACACACACACACACACACACACGCGCACACACACACACACACACACACAACAAAACTGATATTTAGTGTATTTTTCACGCATATTTAAACACCATTAAAAAGCTATTCATAGTCAGACTTGTTATCAGGTTGTTGTAGGAAACAGAGGAACCTGATAATTTAAACGTTTTAACGGTGTCAGTTTTGCCTACTCGACAAAATGTGTCATCTCTACACCTCAGTTGTGTATCGACTTCCCTTACTGAACAAATAATACTTCAGACTGAATTTCTCTCCAGTCTTTCTTCTCCCATGAATCTGTCTCTACTCCACGCAGCAGGAGTGTTGTTATCCAATTTAGAGAAGCCTGATGTTCGTGGTTACGACAGCAGTGGCGGCGTTCCCCACTGACTCCTCCCACACTCTTACAGCATCGGGAGAAACCCATCAGAGGAAAAAGAGGTTCAGCAGCTCTACTCAGAGATTGTCCCAGGATGAGATGTGTGGCGGAGGTCCACCAGGAGCTGAGACTCTACAAGAAAGTGTCTCCATGGTTCTGCTCTAGTCTCACATCACATCTCTCCATTACTCTGCAGCAGATCCCTCCAGTCCGTCACCGTGGTAACAGATGTGTCCTGGTTCCACTTGGACGACACCGACAAAGAAAACACATCACACGCACAACAGCTGCAGAGTGAGATGTGGAGGAATCCATTCATCTCAGTCTGTTTGAAGAGAAAACTAATGTGCTGCTCTACAGCTGCAACAGAAGCATGAGAGCACAAAACACACACGTGAGAGGTGGAGTGATGACAACACACAAGCTATCCTTCCAAATCAAGACATCCAGTAGTTTGTGAGCCGCCCGGGGGGGAGTAGCCTGACTGAAAGGGGGAGGACCAACACGATCGAATCAGTCTAATTAAAAGCTTGCACCAAATTTGAAGAATGATCATGTTCACAAGTATGAGACGGACATAAACTCTAACACATAATGTCTCCGTCCACTGTCTCAACAACAACTATCACAGCAGCTCCTTCAAAATAAAAGCTCTGCAATATAATAAAATCAAATACTGAAACTTGGTTGCCATGGTAGCGAGGAGGGTTAATCACCTGCCAGATGAAAACAGATGAGTCGAGTTCAAGTTGCTTCGCTGTAAAACCAAACCTGTCGTCTCCTTCAGCTGCAGCAGTGACTCAGCAGAACGCAGCAGCAGTGACTCAGCAGAACGCAGCAGCAGTGACTCAGCAGAACGCAGCAGCAGTGACTCAGCAGAACGCAGCAGCAGTGACTCATCAGAACGCAGCAGCAGGATCCTGACTGAGCCATGCCGGGGATTAGCCTCGTTAGCCTCGTTAGCTGCTGTTAGCGGAAAAATCAGTCCATCGAACGCCATCGTCCATCAGGGGAGAACCAAGCGGAACAGAAAATCAATTCCCGGCGGCTCGGGGAAGGTCGCCCCCCCCCCCCCCGAGGAGACACTTGAGGCTGAGCCGCTCTCCGGGTACGACGGCTTTATTAGAATAAATTAATATTCTGACAAGCGGCTCCTGTGTCTCTTCTTCTTGTGCAGGTGGTTTGTGCCTCTTTTGATCAAAGTTAATAAATCAAATGCTAAGCCGTTCAAGTCAGTTCACTTTCAGATTTGGGACGAAGTTAGTGAGCGTGAAGACAAAGTTCGAAACTTAAAATCACAGCAAGTTAACGGCAAAACACAAACCCGACCACAAAGCACTTCCTGGTGTTCAGAGAGTTCAGACTCCAGAGACTGATAACAGCTTTGCAACCAAACGTCCAGTCTCCTGCACTTGTTGTCATGTTGAACGAATGTAGACCACAGCAACAACAACAACACAAAGCGCTCCACTGACAGACGGAGGGATGAACCCGTGGGTTCGATTCCCCCCAGCAGGTGGTCCTCTGAACAGTCGTGACGGGCTGACAGAGGAACCTGTGGTATTCTGATCACGCAGCAATCTGCTTGCTCCTGTAAAACACAGAGAATCCTCTTCCTCCTCCGTCATGCACCTCCAGGAACAGCTGGGCCTGCCCCCCCCCCTCCTCCCACAACCCATCAGTCAACATGGAGGTCGAAGCGGCGAGCCACCTCTTCACGCTGCTGACAGCAGATCCATATCTAAATCACTGGAAAACAAGAGTGATCTTTATCCACATGTCACGTCTGGTGATTTCATTCTAAACACAATTACTCACCGGCCTGTGAACGGCTCAGAGACACATATCTGATCTTCTGAATCTCAAGGAGGAACAAGAGGGTTTCTACCGACGAGATAAAGAATTATCTCACTGAATCAAGTAAAAGAATGATTAACAATTTGAAAACATATCTATTTTGGAGGAGATCTACACCCCCGCTCCAGCTAAGGCCCGGGTCTGAACAATGCAGAGGATTTGCTTCATGGAAATGGGATTTGGTCGATTTTGAGTCATCATGCAGACAAACAGTGAAACAAACAGTGAAAACATGACGAATCCACCCGGATAAACAACTTTCTGCAGAACCACCTCTGGTAGAAGTGCTTCAATACATCTCCAACCACTGGTAGTTTCAGTCGTGCAACATTACAAGAGAGGACGAGACACCAGTGGAGCAGATTGAACTTTAACCTTCCCACTGCAGCAGGAGGATGGATCAGGAAACATCAGGCCTCTGTTGTCTCACGTTGCTGGACAGTGTCAATCTACAGGAAGTGGACCAGCTCAGCTCCTCCCAGCTCTGTCCTGCAGCAGCAGCGTGTCCATCAGAGCAGAGCGTCCCACCAGCGTCCAACCATGACCCCGAGACAGACCTCTCTCTTTTTTCACCTCCATCAATCTTTCACGATGTCTGAAACAGCTCTAACATACGATGGAACAAATCCCCGTCCAGCAGAGCATCCAGTGGAGATGGCCGAGTTCATCTCCACACAGGGGACCTCTCACCACTCTCTCTCTCTCTGTCTGTCTCTGTCTGACTCTCTCTCTCCCTCTCTCTGTCTCCCTCTCCCTCTCTCTCTCTCTCTCTCTCTCTTTCAGTCTGACCTGCTGTGTGCTTCCTCTTCTCTCTTCTGTGTCTCCACCTTTTGTGCGGCCGTCTCTTTCATCCTTCCTTTGATCTCCAGAGAGTTCCCTGTTCTCTGTTCTCTGCGTCTCCGTCCGACCTCAATATCTGACAGATGCTGTCCACGCCCATCCAGACCACACAAACACACACACACACACACACACACACACACACACACGCAGGAGAAACTGCACACACACACACAGCGATTTTATAAGAGCTTTTGTTTTCTTTCACCTGTAAAATTTGGAAAAAGTTGGACATGCAACAGTAAGATATAAGCTATAGCTAAGTATGTTGTTTGATGGTCGTGATAAAATGCGGCCATAAAGAAATAATTTCCTTTTTGAATAAGACGCCAACTGACAACACGCCCACGTCAGACGCCGTCAACAAACCAATCAGAGACGAGTACAGGTAGACTCCGCCCACGTAGGTGATGACAACAGGACGTATGCACATTAGGCAAAATTCTTTCGTCCCCAAATTACAACGTGAAACCAAAACTAAATCGATCGAATGAAACTTCGGAACAAACACGTGAAGCTTCAGACTCTCAGTGAGGAAACGTCCCGGGATTCAAACGTTGCATCATATTTGTCTAATGACGCATTTTGATATTTCTACAATCTCTGCCTGATAGCGATCGCTGCCTCGAAAGCCGGAGCTGCAGCAGGGGAAGTCCACACTTCACAAATCAGGTGTCAGCAGAAATAAGTCAGTCTGGACACGGACACACACACACACACACTCACTCACACACACACACGGACACAAAGACACACACACTTCTTATCTCCGACTGTCAGTTTGTGGAAGTGTGAAGACAGGATGCAGCAGTGGGAAGTGTACGAGGCTGGAGGTGCTGCTTGTCACAATCATTTCCCATTTGCTTCCCCTCACTCACTCCTGAGTGAATGAAAACATAAAACATAACACCAATACATCAGCAATTTTTTATATTCACTGACGCATTTCCCGAAGAAATAAAAGTAAATTATTTACGTATAAATCTAGAGTGAAAATCCTTTTGGGGGGGAGCTCAGACAACGACTGCAAATATTAAATCATTTAAAAAAACGCATGACTGATTCAAACCAGAGCTTCTAGCAGTGGAAACTGGGAAGTGCTCTGGTTTTCTTCTCAGACTACATCTCCCAGAATCCCGCTGGGAAACGCCATGAAAGTGATTCTTTGTCCCGGCAGCACACGCTCTCTTCAGCGGAGACACTTTCTAGTAAAGAAGACGTTTCTACATCGTAACTCGTGGCTTTGTGTTCGTCAGCTCTTCTTCACGCAGACATGATTCAATTCATTCTATCACTGACTTATTAAATCTGCAGACTAGACAGATTATAAGAACATGAGCAAGCAACAGAATCTTATTAACCAATTTACATATTTGTAATACTGAAGCTATTTTTAAGCGCCGGCTGAAGGGACTTTCCACAACCCGGACATTCTAACTTTCCCTGTTCTGGCTTTGCAAATAATAATTACTTTCATTATTAGTCAGAAGAATTGTGAAAAAGTAATTGCTATAATTTTCCACAGGCAAAAGCGACATCTATTCAAAGACTTGTTTTGTCTGATCAACACTTCAAAAATTTCCATTCTATTCAATTCACAACAATGAATCAGAAAAACATCACGAAACATAAAAACCTGAATAGATGAACACAATTCAAACAGCTCTAATTTCTCCCTTTTTGCAGAAGTGACCTGTTTACAGTTTATAATAAACATAAATCCAGATTTCATCCCTTTACCTGCAGAATGAGCCGGAATCCTCTGAGTGGCGAGCGCTCTCCCTGGCAACTCGCCGTCGCTCCCTGACTGACCTGCAGAGCGTCTGAAGGGGGGGGGGGGGGGCTGTCTGGGCGTCTGGCCCCAAGTCCTCAGACGGTGTCACAGTGAAAACGCTCCCCAGGAAACGCCGTCGCTCTGTCTCCATAATTCAGGTGCGTGATTTTTGATCTGCTGCATAATTTAACCGTGTCCCTGCTGATCCAAATCTGTCACTTCACCTCACGCTCCACTCAGGGGGACGGGGCCGGTGTGGCCTGGACCGACACACACACACACACACACACACACACTGAGGGCAAGAAATACCCCCAAGCAATATGCTACCCCCCCTTACACAAAAATGCAGCCTATGCACATACACACGTGCAGAAGGCTGAGACCACATATGAAAGAATTTATAAAAAATGCAAATTCTGCACTCTCAGAAGGACTGGCAGAGAAGAAGAGGATTCTGGGAAAAGACAATTTCAGTTGTCATCTATGAGAAAATAATATAGTGTTATTGGATCATAGATAGATTTGCCTACTCGCCTGCATTTCAGATATCGGTTTCAGAGCATCTCTAGCACACTGGTCTCAAGAGAAAACATGTGACATCTAATAAATGAAAAATCTTGGGGTTACAGAGTTTTTAGCCCCTTGTTGCATTGTGGGTAATGTAGGCGCCAGGATTTGACAGCCTACAAGAATGCCTGGAATATTAAAAATCCTCTCTGTGGATGTTCTTTCTCAGTTCTGTGTCCCTGGGAGTGAGTTCATGAAATGAATAAATCCGTCCTCTGACTGAGAGACTCTCTCTCTTCAGTTCCCTCGAGGACGCCGTTTCCACTCGTCTCAGTTTCTGTTGAAAGTCTCTTCCTTGTCTTTCGGTGGTCTCTGTGTTTTCCTTGGCTGACAGACCCTCGCTCGCCCCCACGTCTACGATTTCGTTTGCATTCCATTGTCTTCTATTTCTGTCTCTACGTCTCATTTTACGCTCTCTCGTTTTAAATGTTCACACTCTTTCTCTACCTCCTTGCAGCCCTCACACACCTTTTCCACCACATATTTTCCCTAATCGTCCCTCTCTGCTATCCGCTGCTTCCACTGTGTCCATGTATGGGCAGTGTGCTCCGAGCTGGATCTCCTGCAGGCGGACCAGCACAGGGTCAACATCTCCCAGGATTTAAGAGGGAATGGAGTCCTGCCGGCTGCATCACCAGAGAGAAACAGCTCTGAGCCTGAGGCCCGGACACAATCTGACAACACACAAGGAAACAGGTGGGTCACCAGTCACCTGATTGTAGGTAAAGGACCCTCAACTCAATGAAAACCCTCATGAAGAGACAGCTGGGAAGAAGCAAATGAGAAATGACACAGATTCCTTTAACTTTTCCAAACCACAGGTGATTCGATTTAGTTCTCGACGTCCTACAGTTGCTTTGACCATGTTTAGGTTTGTTCCTCACGGCCTCATGGTCACGTCATGACAACATTACATCTCAACAGCAGAAATTAAATGACAGCCGTCAATCTTTAAAAACTCATTCCATCCAGGGGAGCTTCAGGAAGCAGATCCTTGTCTCTGCAGGTTGTTGCTTAGTTGAAGAAAATACGATTAAAAGCAGGAGGCAGGATTTCTAGCGGAGCCACACTTCGCATTCACCGCTAGCGGTCGAGTCGTGACTGATAAGAACCAAAGATGTGATATAATAAAAGTAATTTAATATAATAAAGATGGATGGCATGACAGCTCCCTAAAAGTGAAGGCAAAACAACTGGTTTCCCCCCTGGTGGCTGGCTGCGGTAATGGTCATAAACCTCAACATCCGGAAGCGAATTGTCGTTGAACGTAGCCAAAGAGTCAGAAACACGATATGAGCGAAGCACCTTCTGTGTGAGGCGCCATGTGTGGTTTGTTTACACCACTTAATCAATTATGTTAAGTTTTCTTGCACAAACATGTGTGTTAAAAGGAGCATGTGTGTGTGAGATATGTATCCCAACATGAACAGTCACTCAGTCGTGTAACTGGACAATCAGATGTGATATTATCCCTGTGCAGACGTGCGTTGGGACTTGAGTTTCAAATTTCTGCATCAGCAATTTCTCACTCGTTTGCTTATTTTGCAAAACACGAGCATTTCCATCCGAGCCAATGAGCAGACACTTTGTCCTCCGACGTCTCCACAGGCTGAGCAGGTAGAGACACGTTTAATCGCTTTGCCCGATGCAGCAGCTGATGGACACAACCTGCTGCTCTCAGTGTCCTCAACCATCCAGATCATATCAAGGAGGAGGCTCACGAATCACAAACATCACAACCACAGTGACTGAACCTTTTTGAAGAACATCTCTCAAACTGTCGCCAGTTGAGTTCATTACAGGAGTCACACCAGCAACCTCACAGGTCACTAGGTCACGTTCAAACTCAAAAATATAGAGTCTAGATACGAATCTGGAAACTGAGGACAACAACACGTTGTGAACATTCTTCCTTTTCCACTTCCAGCAACATGTGCTCATTTTCGACTGGTGTCATTTCTTGTTTTGAATCTGTTAGAGTTCATCTTATCTGGAACGCACTCTTCTGATCTCACAGGTGAATTTCACTCTGAGGATGAATAAAGACTCGAATCATTTTATATTTTATTTGCTTATCAGTCACAGCACATTTCCCATCTTCCTTCCTCCTCCTTCAGCACCACTTCCTTAACGCCGTCAGCTCAAAGAGAAGCTGAACGCACGAGGAGCGGCTGTAATTAAGTCAAGTGTCTTGAGGCTCCGCCCACCTGCTGCCGCGCTGCAGCTCTGCTGACGCTCACTGAGGCTGACCAATACTTCATTATGGCTTAAGTGAAAAAGGATCGATAGCAGCCAGCGCTGCAGTGCAGTCTGACCGGCCTGCGTCTGGCTCGGTGTCAGGCATCAATCACCGGGGGAGAGCGACGGAGAAGAAAAGCTTAAACGGCAAAGTTTCCCAGTGAAGAGCAAGCAGGTCCTGAGGAGTGCTGATAGCAGCGGCCTGCGTCAGGCAGCTTTTGTGATGACATTAAGGAAAAGCTGCGGTTTCACTGCAAGATGAGATATCAAGAAATGTGAAGAAGTGGTGCCGGACCCTTCAGCTGCCTGGAAGCTGTGTGCGGAGGAGAGGCCGTCGTTAATCTCCATCAGACATCACAAATATCGATAAAGCTGCAGCTGTAGCGGACATCGTAAAACACGTCTGCAAAATGATTGATATCGAAGACGCCACTTCTCTCCAGCTCTGAAGAAGAGAACTGACAAAGACTCTGGGATGAAAGTCCAGTTCAGTAGCGTCTGAACACTTAGACTCCAAACTGTGATCTGATCGAGAGACTTCTAGTGCAAAATTTGTTTTTCAGGTATCATGCAAAAAGCTTATTGTTGGTCTTATTTAACTTTATAGAAAAATACATTTTCCCTTTATCCATTAGAGGCTTGATGCAAAGAGAGTAGAAACAAAAAAGAAACAGAACGGCAGTAAAGCACAAACCTCCTCAAAGTCCCAACAGTTAGATTCAATACACTCATAGATATCAGTGCTTGATTTTTTATTTATGTAGGTTTAGTTTCCACTCCAAGTATTAACACAGGTGAGACAGAACCAAGTAGGAATTTACACATAAAAGTCCAGTGGGTGTGGTGAAGCAACGAGCAGTAAAACCGTCTTCAGAAAGCAGATATCAGAAGTCCACATCAGAGCTGGAAAACCACAAAGACCTTTAGAGAGACACGTCTCAGGAACCGGACCGCTCCCTGTCTATTGTCGGCGAGACAACATCTTTCTACGCCGATGATACTCTGCTTTCACAAAGAGATTTCCTCAGCTGAAAGGCCGTGGTCATGAATGGACGGACAGACAATGCAGAGGACATCGAGTCCCAGTGGACGTGGTCGTCCCCGTGACCCCGCCCCCTCCACAGGGAGGAGGGTACACCTGTACTTTCAAAGATGATGTGAAGCAGTAAAAACTTTATAGCGCTAAAAATGATGGATTAAACGTGTATGACCGATGTTTTCATCAAATTCTACATGTTCGTAACATTGATTCTGGTCTAGATGTTCGAGATATTAACACTGTCCGAGGAAAACTTGACTTTGACGACTTCTGGTTGAAACATGTTCTGGATTCTGACCAGTGAGTCAGACCCTATGATTATATTTGTCTTTGCACAAAGGGGTTTGTTTATAGCATCTACCGAGCAGCACTATTGGCAATAAACTGCACGTCTTCAATAATATTTCCACTGGACTTGGGAAAAATAATCCCAGACAGACGGCGACGAGTGCGAGTGAAAAAACAACAACAATTCACTGGACGGATATTAAACAAATCATCACAAGTCCCAGTTATGTGTGGAAACATTCCCAAAGATCAACTTCCTCATTTTTTGAACTCGACCGAGCGGCTCCCACAGCCTCCGAGCTCCTTCAGCCGTGATGTGAGGTAACGAAACACAAACCTCTTCCCTCTCCACCGTCTCTACCTGAGCCGACACTGAAGCTGCAGAGTTTATTCTCCACTTTACACGAGTGAGACTCCGACACACTCTCACCGTGTTAATCCAGATTAACGCCTCGTCTGGGCTTCACGCCGCTCATTCACAGTGACAGAAATCCTGTTAATGCAATAGCTCGGTTCAGCCATGAAAATCAAAGTGGTCAAAGCTTAGTGTGACTTTGGCTGAGTTCTTTAAATAGATTCATCAGTTTGGTGATCCTGAACTATTCCTCAGGATTCAGCAGTTTCTCCTGCGCTGAACGCTGAGCTCCGGTTTCCAAATCCACTGAATTAAATAACTCAGAGCAGTTGTGTGTGTCCGTCTGAAGAATGCATGTCTAACATTCACTCTACTCCATGTTGTGTCTCCGTACTGGTCCAACGTTTCTCCACCAGAAACACAAGCAATCACACTTTGTGTTGATCATCATAACAACAACATCCAAGTTTCTCCATCAGGAAACACAACAGCATGCGATGTTTAAAGGAAGTACACAAGGAATAAACTCCACAACCAGATGAACACATTCCAGGTTCACCAGCTGCCTCATGTTGGTGATTGTGATCATATTAGCATCAACACAAGCCAAGCAATGGAACCACAATGCACTTGGTCAACACACAACCTTTCGTTTCATGGGAGTTCTGATAAAGTAACGTGTTGGAAACACTGATAAATATCTGTGGATTAGTCACTAAAAGGCCCCTCGCTGATTCAAATATGAAAAATATGTGGGTTTAAATAACTTCATGGTTGAGTCCAGTTTCCACAGTGGAAGCAGAAGCAGTTTCGTGCCGTTACACAACTGAGGAGCGGCTCCGATCCAGATGACTCTGGACCAAACATGGCCATCCAGTGAGAAAAGAGCCATTCCTCAAATACTTCAGTTCACTTGGAACAATAATGCATGAGTCCAAACACAGGCCTGCAGCTGCTGCCTGGAGTCCCACTCAGATTTCATTGAAAAAGATTATGTAAGGAAGAGAAATCATAGAAAAGAAGCAGGATGGAATAAACGCACACGAACACGAAGCTCAGCGGCGGTTGAATAATTGCTCTGCGAGGAGATTTATGGCCGTTTGACATCCAGACGACCGGGACTCATCCATCACAGCACCGAGTGAGGCAGCATTAATTAAAAATGTGAGTTTGAAATAAATGATCAGTGTGCCGGGTCATGGCGTCGCCCACAGAGCGCCGGCTGAGGCCACCAGAGAGGGAATCATCAGTTAATTATGATACACTGACGGAGAAAAATCCACAAAGTGCACAAGGACCACGGAGAAAAATCCCTCTGCACATTTATGTCACATGACCGAAATAGTTCTGGTGATGGCAACAAATGTCCCAATTTAATACATATTTCTCTACATTCACAACAATTTACTTTTCTTTAACCCTTTACTCCATCAGGCGTGTGTTTGGTGAATCTACAGATGTGCACGACACAATGAATTCAGAGATTTCTGTGCAACTAAATAAATCTCATCTAAAACAACATATGGTCAAACTAAATGTGTCTGTTGTGTGATGTCAGAGTCTCACTTGTGAATCTTCTTCTTTAAATGCAACAGAAAGAAATGTACAAAAATATTTAATATTTAAGCACAAAATCTGTAGTTTCCCTCTAGTTTCACAGAAACCCAGCTACACACACACACAACCGCAGATTCAGTTTCACTATGCAAACACACTCGGTCTCTCTGCTGTGCACACGGCAGCAGAAGGCCTGAACCCAGGGTCATGTCATGTTTTAATGGAGAGCTACGAACACAATCCGCCAGGTTGTGAACTAGATCCTCATCGTCAGTCATTTTCATTTCAGCTTTTAAAGGAGATTTGATATTTGGAGCCACAACTGTCACAGGAATACAGAGTCACAGGCTTTCATAATAAATCTGACAATATTTTCTGATTCAAACTCTTGATCCCCTGAGCGTCAAGGTTCCTGAGCTCACACTTCATTTTGTAAATTTACAGATTCTGTTACGGTACAAGTAAGTTGAATTATTCCGACTGATCCTTTCTGTTATACGGGCGATGTGTGTTGTGTGTTCGGACCGAGCCCCGTGCAGTGTGTGTGTGTTCCTCAGGGCTCTGAGATGTGTTGCATCCTGAAGCTGCTCGGAGAACAGAGAGCCGGTTCTAGAGAGTCGCTGAGTCACATGGTTCAGTTTCTGCCAGCATCCAGACGACCGCCAGAGTCCTGAGGCTACACACTGTGTCGGTCCCAAGAGCAGTCAGGAGTCCACACCAGGAAATCACAGCTCTGTGTCCCAGCTGACGAGTCCGGCTTGGCCCATGGGATGAGTTGCCCGGTGAACCCGTCTGTCCAAGTGTCAGAAGGACAGACAGTAGAAGAGGTAAATAAGTAAAGTCCTGGTGACGGATCCACAGACCTGATTTAAGATGGACGATGTGTCTCCATCGCCCCGACCAGCCACTAGTTGGCGCCGTGTTCAAAGACCTGCGTGTTTAACACAACGCCATTCAACAACAGCTGCCTTAAGACCTGAGATGTTTCAGTGGGTCTGTGTGTGAGAGATCAACGTCCGAGTCAGTCAGTAAAATGTCCCAAGTGAGTCTGTGTGAGGACAAAGGACAAAGGACACGATGAAGACATTTCTAACACGTGAAGAAACCCGGCGAGGTTAGGTGATGCGTCTTCAAGAAACACAAGCAAGTTGTGAGGACATCACAATATGTGTCTGACACTGGGAACCAGAGAGACACACAGAGAGACACACAGACAGACAGACTATCCACACCCCCCTAGTGATGATGCTCGTTGCCATGGAAACCACATCATCTTATCCCAGTGAACGACAACAAGTTGTATTCATTTATTGTGTTGATTCGGTTCAGTTCCATTTACTTTACATATTTAACTGTGTTAGGTCAACCAGATAAACTGAAGTTCTAGTCGACCAGTTAGTGAACGGATCCAAGGTCAGGTTTCATGAGCGCACGCGCACAAACACAAACACACACACACAGACACACACTCTCACACACACCTCTATGTAACGGCTGAGTGGAAATGTGTGTGTGGAGGAATGTCAACGTGCACAATTACTGTGTCACCCTGACACTCCTATTAATAGCACTGCATTTAGCCTTTGTGTGTGTGTGTGTGTGTGTGTGTGTGTGTGTGTGTGTGTGTGTGTCTGTGTGTGTGTGTGTGTGTGTGTCTGCATGGTGCGACTAGACAACAAACAAACTTTCAACCACAACATTTGTTTTGCTTGATTTTCGAAGCGCTCCATCTCCTTCACTGATCGATGCCCATGTGCCACTGAGCAAGGCAGCCTAACACCTGAATGTGAGCTCCAGTGCCACAGCAAGAAGATTGGTAGTTGAAAAACACACACACACACACACACACACACACACACACACACACACACACACACACACTCAGATGAAAGTGCTATGTGATCCACTTCACCTCTGCTAACGTGCTGCAAAGTCAGACACAGAGAACTGTGCTGAAGGTTCAGTTTCCACCCCAGTGTCTTTGAGTTTGCCCTTGAGCAAGGCATTTGACCTCATACAGATAAGTGAGGAGCGATGTGAGCTGGAAGGAAACAAAAGAAGAGAATAAAGACCTGCAGAAGAAGGACGAATGAGGGTGAGCGAGAGAAAGGGAATAAGGATGATAAGATAGAAAGGAATGATGGCATGAGGGGAAAGTGAAGCATGAAGAAAGAAAGGAAGGAGAGGATGTAAAGATAAGAGAGAGGAGAAGAAGAGTGAGATGGGATGTGAGGAAGTAAGGAAGGAAGCAGGATGACATGGGAAGGATCCATCTAATTATATAATGACATACTATACGACTTAATTCTAATCAGATCATATGTATTGTATGGTACAAAAAGTTTTATCTTAAATATTGTGGAATTCAGACCTTTTGATTTATTGTTTGTTCCCATTTGAGGAATCTGGTTGCCATGTGACCTCATCCTCCTTTCATTTAATAACAATCCATCTCTTTATGCATCTGTTCTATTTTTCTTTGCCTCCTGCTTCTGTGACGTCCACAGAGAGCTGCACATTAAACCATGACCACGTGCCTTTGAGCAGGGCACTGGACCTGGACTAATAAGAGAAACAACCCGACTGCTCAACTCCAGTCTAGAATAAATCAAAACATAATTATTTCAAGAGGCTGAGGAATAAAACAATCTTCTTTCCAGTCATCGGCTGCAGATCTGATTTACATGCGATTTGTCTGAGCTGCAGACTGTCGGGAAACAAATGAGGCTGGAAGCGTCGGGTTCATCGGGGATTGAACCTCCGACCCTTCCCGCTCGCAGTCCAGCTCCTTTAAGCTCAGAGCGATCCAACCATCTCGAGCTGGGATTTACATCGACAACGTTCTTATGATGGCGTCTGTCACCCGCTGCTCGACGCCGCTGAATCGTGGCGCCACGTGTTCGGTTGAACGAGCAGTGAGAAGAGGGGACGCTTGCATGGACGTTATGTCACTTTTCACCGTCACCCTTCAATCAATCAATCAAGTTTTATTTGTATAGCCCACATTCACAAATAACAATTCGTCTCATGGGGCTTAAAAAAGTGAAATATTATTGATATTTCTTTTTCTTTTTAAAACTGATATTCGATCAAAACCACCATGTATGTGCTAATTTTTAAGAACTGTTACATCTGTAAACATCAGCTTATTTGGGTAATAATGAAAATGACCATTAATATGTATGAGCTACTTTGTCCTTGTTAGCTGGGGGGTGCGATGGAAGCACAGCGCTAGACGGCTGCATCGCCGATCTGTCGGTTCTCCCCGGGCGCCGTCTGCTGCCGAGCTGCCACGTGAGGTCGCTGGTTTGAATCCTGCACTTACTCAAGTCACAGGCTCTAAATGCCAGGACTGTGGTATGAAGCCGTGCATCATCTGGTCCTGCAGCTACAACAATCACAACCTTGTTAAAACTAATGAATGGATTTTTTTACTTTGAAACCGGTGGAGGAGGTGTGGCCAATATTAATGTTTGGGAACAATTCAGCAGAGACGATGAGAGCGAAACATTCTGTTCGTCTGTGAACCGAACGATGTGTTTCATCAAACACTGAGAGTGAAACTGAATCACTCCCCGGACAGAGAGTGAAAGATCACATGTTCTTGTGCAGTAACAACACAACAGAGTTTCAAACAACCACACAACCTTTCATTTCAAAACCACCAACACACTCAGAAACACTGACGCCAGATCAGCCGGACGGTTCGGACCGAGTGGATCGTGGGTTTGTGAGGAGCACGATGTCCAGCAGCAGTCGGAGGGGGGGGCTGGATGCAGGGTTGCCATGGGAGACGGTGACGAGCAGGATGCTTCTGATCTTCTGTGATTCTCCATCACCGAGACACAAGAGGAACAAACCTGGAACTTTACTGCCCTGATGTTCTGTCTTCTCTGTGAATCACCTGCTTCATGTGATATTCAGGAGCATCTTCTGTGTTGATTCATTGTTGTTTTCATTCAAAACAACAACAAGATGCCTTTAGCTCCACAGGTGGCAAGGCACTAACACTGCCAGGCTCGTGGGTTCGATTCCTCACGATACTGTGCTACAGACAAATACAAATGTAGTATTGGGAGTAAGCAGCTTGAGATGAAACCATCTATACATCATAAATACCATAACCCCGTCAGCTAACCTGTTGCTCTGATTGGTCCAATTACCCAGATCTACCAGGTCAATAACGCTGTTGACCAATCAGCGGAGAGCAAGATGAGAGTGAGACGAGATGAGTGACTCTCTCCAACAGGGGACGTATGCAGGACGTTTCCCACCAGCAGGAGACTTTCCCCCGGCCCTGGACTTCAGACGGACGATGAAGACAAACAACCCGATGAGGAGCAGTTCTGGTAAAACACTCTGGCGTTCGTCCAGCGCTGATTGGAAAATCACTCCTAATCGTCCAATTGAATCAGGAGCTAACAAACCGTATTATGAGGCTGAGGACCTCGTCAGCTCCACTTAGACTCAATCGGAAGAGAAGCTGTGTGAAGGAAAAAAAAACCTGTCTGCTTGTTTTCTGCTGCCCATCAAATTAAAAAGAAAACAAAAGTTATATTTAAGTGTTATTTCTGCTTTTAAACGTTTATTTGTATTCGCTCAAAGTTGATTTAGCTGCTTCCAGAACCTGTGAACCCGGAGCAGATGTCTGAGTCAGCTGCTGCTGGACATTCTCCTGCTGGACATTCTCCTGCTGGACATTCTCCTGCTGGACATTCTCCTGCGGGACATTCTCCTGCCGGACATTCTCCTGCTGGACATTCTCCTGCTCGACATCCTCCTGCCGGATATTCTCCTGAGGGACATTCTGAGGACATCCTCCGGAGTTCATGTCTGAAAACGGCTTCAGAAGCTTCAGAGGTGATTGACAGCTGACATCACTAAGTGCAGCTCCAACAAACACAGACTCCACAGGACGTCCTCTGTAAAGGACGGGAACAACTTCAGGAAGTTTGGAGGAGAAGGAGGCGTGTCCTCATCTTTATTTACACTAGATGTCCGGAGATCACAGCAGTAAAAAGTAATATAAGCGATGGTTGATCTAAAAGAAAATTATCCTTTAAAGGAAAAGAGTGTTGAAGACGAGTGAGCCTGGAGGACGCTGGGGTGTTTTTAAGAGTGTCAGAGGTCACAGAGGTCAGGTGAGGGGGGTCAAGAGGGATAAAGAAATAGAGCTGAACTGTACAGCTGAAGGAGGTGAGGCTCGGGTCACACACACACACACACACACACACACACACACACACACACACACACACACACACACACACACACACACACACACACACACACACACACACACACACACACACACACACACAGACACACACACACAGAACTCCTCTGAACTGCAATAACTCCATCAAACCAGCACCCTGGAATATTTGCATATTTGCACCAGCACCGTAATAAGCATATTTGAATATTTGCACTACGGCACAAATTGAACTATTGTTGCTGTATTTTTTTCTCTTCATCTGTAAAGATATATATTTAGATATATATATATATTACTTTCTATTTTAAATTTTTGATATTCTATTTTATTGTTATTCTATTTTATTCTTGTTTATTCTGTTTTATACTATTTATATTTTTATTTTTTTGGGTTGAAATTACTGAGCATTGTTTAAAGAGAGTGTGTGACCCAAGTATTTCATTGACAGCGACTGCTTCATGTTATCTCTTTGCATTTGACAATAAAAAATCTTGAATCTTGAATCTTGAAAGACACAAACACACACACACACAGACACACACACACACACACAGACACACACACACACACAGACACACAGACACACACACACACACATCTGAATTTCCCAACGTCATCATCTCTAACCCGAGCAGATGAAGATGAATCTCTGCAGCGATGCTTCTGTTGTTAAGTGACACTCACTCCCCCCCACACACACACACACACACACACATGCACCACAGGGGGTTTAACAGGTCGCCTATATGAGGCATCCCGAGGTCATGGGAAGCGGGGGAGTGGCGGCGAACCAATGGCGGCTAAATAAACCCCCCCGACAGGTGGTCAAACACACATCTCTCACTGCTCATGTTCCTCAGCTCCTCCAGAAACACAAGACACCTTCCAACGCTCGGGGGGGAAATACAAAAACAAATCCTCATCACTTCTACCTGAAAATTAATTTCCTGAGCAAAACAAACAGAAACTAACGCAGAGAGGAAACGGACTGGAAAGGGCTGAGAGAGCTGAAACAGGCAGAAAGAGAGAAAGAGAAAACAGGAAATGAAACGCTGAGAAGAGAGGAAATGGAATCAACCAGCGTCTGAACTGGAAAACACACAAATCCAAGGTGGGAACTAAGAGTCACAATTTGGAGATTTGCATTGAAAAGGTCAATTTTACAAGATACTGAACAAACCATCGACACCAAGATGGATCATAAATGTTCCTCTTCTGAATCTATGTGGACTTCCTAAAGGCCCGGTTGGATTCAATATGATGTTTGAACAATGTGTTTGAACGTGTCAGGATGTTGTATTGTTCTATAACACACACACACACACACACACACACACACACAGACACACACACACACACACACACACACACACACAGTATCACAGTAGCCTGTTTCACATGGTTTCTGCCAGACGCCCCCGAACAAACACATTAAATATGAATCAATATACAGAGGAACATGAACAGTGGCCCAGTTACATTAATGAAACCAACTGTGTGTGTGTGTGTGTGTGTGTGTGTGTGTGTGTGTGTGTGTGTGTGTGTGTGTGTGTGTGTGTGTTGCACTGTGTGTGCGTCAGTGACCTTCAGGCACAGCTGAGGGTCTGACTGTCAGCGCTGCTGTTCATGTAACTGGAATGCATGACGGAATGCCATCCACTGCAGAGTGTGTGTGTGTGTGTGTGTGTGTGTGTGTGTGTGTGTGTGTGTGTCTGTGTGTGTGTGTGTGTGTGTGTGTGTGTGTGTGTGCGCGTGTGTGTGTGTGTGTTTTTAGATGTCTCTTTAGCAGAATTAGACACAAAACCTGTCATTGACAGTCAGAACAGGAGACCCCTGTTTGCATGTTTCTCAGTGTATGAAGATCAGAGTGTGTGTGTGTGTCTGTGTCTGTGTGTGTGTGTGTGTGTGTGTGTGTGTGTGTGTGTGTGTGTGTGTGTGTGTGTGTGTGTGTGTGTGTGTGTGTGTGTGTGTGTGTGTGTGTGTGTGTGTGTGTGTGTGTGTGTGTGTGTCGATGAGGTAGCCATAGATATTTACACACACAAGTTATTCAAAACCAGAGTTTATCTCCAATATTCAGCAGGAAACTTTGGTAATATGAAGCAGAGGATCATGGGTAATGTATAGCGTTCAGCCCTGAAGAGGACGATTAGCACATGAATAACTCCCGAGCGCCGCTGAGCTCGAGCGCTCGGAGCCTCGTGCCCGCCGCTGAAAGGTCGTCCATCTCGCCACCTGGAGTCAGACTCTCAAGGGCCGGACTGCGCTGAGGCGTGAAGATTCAGAAATAAAAGGACGACGGCTGGAAATAGACACAAGAGAAAGAAAAGAGAATGAAGACGGACATAGAGAGAGAGGACGAGAGACGTCACCGAGCGTGAACTGAGAGGACACCCAACGTGAGTGGATGAGACAAATACAACAACATTTCTACAGTTATTCTATTTATGATTAAATAGAAATGAATAACTTCTGAGGTCTGAAGTCGTCGCTCTGCAAAGTTAAACTGCATTTTTTTCATTTTCATTCCTAAATGTGGAGACGCTTTGTGTTTTATTTGTGTCCGTGACTCAAACTGTAGCTTTTATTCATGTGACAAGTCATAAAACTAATTATAGTTTCAGGTTTCTTCGTGTTTCATACACTGATGAAAACCATGTGATGATGTTGAAACCTTCGCAAACGCTGCAACTGAACAGAACTCTTTTCTTCTTCCATCAAGTTCTACGAATACGAACAAATTCTGCCTATTGCTCGTCATGTGATCCGGCTCCTCGGCCAATCAGAACAGAGAAGACACTGGGATCAGCTGAAAGCTCAGGAACAGAAGATGCTGACTCATGTGGCTTTTTGGTAAAAATAGCAATATTAGTTCGTAAAACTGTCCTGATAAATCGGCCGGAAAATACTGTACATGTTTAATAATGATCATGATGAAAAGAAACAGTTTAACCAAAAACTTTCTCAAACATAAGTATTAACAAAAAGAAAACGACCACAACCAACCTACTCTAACTAGCAGATACAATTAAAAAGTTATTTAAAATCGAATGAAAGTTCAAACCTTGATATTAAGAGTTTAGTTTTTAAACTAGTTAGACTTGGTTTATTAAAGTTCTGTTTCCATCCGACTGACAGAAGAAGAGACGTCATGAAGAAAGAACGACTTCCACTTTAACGAGCGGTGCCCAATCACACAACTCCTTGAGGCCATGTCGACACAAACAAAGTCACACACACAACCAAACACACACACACACACACACACACACACACACACACACACACAGATGTGAGCCGAGCCTGAAGCAGGGCATCTGTCACTGGTCATCAGAGAAACAGAGAACATTCCTCCTCTAGCAACACACACACACACACACACACACACACACACACACATTACACAGCCACACACACATTCTTTGTCTCGCTGTTACACAAACTGCAAACTAACAGTTAAATCCACTTTCCATGGATCCGAAGACAAAAAAATGTCCTGCCTGCGTCTCCCTCCGTCAGACACACACACACACACAAACACACACACACACAGACACACACTCTCACACACACAGCAGGTAGAAAATTGAAAACAGCTTGAGGTTTTTTTAGCTCTTGGATTCCTGCTCCGCTCGCCTGCTGCAGGAATCCAAACAGAAATAACAAAGTGTTCTGGCTGAGAGGAGACTGAAGATCATACTGAAGTTATTCTGTTTTCATTTCTCAGGTTCAAGTGAATAAAACATGTTGATTAAAAGCTTAAAGTTTTTCTCTGAAGTGTCGACAACAACAACACAAGTCATTTTGATTTCATTCTGTGAAGTGAAGTGAAGCCTCTTTTTTTAAATGTTCAGACAATCACCGCTCTGTGTGTCGGAGGGTTTACTGCACCTGTTCATGTGGCTGCAAGCTGAAGCAACCATTGTTCCTGTGTTAGTGTGTTAGTGTGTGTGTCTGTGTGTGTGTGTGTGTGTGTGTGTGTGTTGTGTTGCAGATGAAAACACCACAGTGGATTCAAACGCTGCAGCATAAAAGCGAACAAAGAGGTCCCATGTAAAATGTTTTTATCAGCCTGTAAGAACTTTAAATGAAAACTAATTCTGTTGCTCTGCAGCGTCTCATGAAGGAAATGATCTCTCTGATGAAACGACTCCACGATAACTCTGATTAGGGTTGCAAAGGGGTGGAAAGTTTCCGGTAAATTTCCGGAAACTTTCCATGGGAAGTTAAGCTCGGGAATTTTGGGAATTTTGAAAAAAAAAAAAAAAAAGCAAATTAAACGCTGAGCAATAAAAACATCATTCAAAACTCTATTTTAAAGATGTATGGAACGTTGAGTTTCAACCCTCCACTGGTCATTCTTCCATCACATGCACAGATAACTCCCAGCATGCTTCACTCTACAGCAGGGCTATTGAGGCCTGCTGTAGAGTGCAGGACTAGTCAGGTAAGTTTCCATGATATTACTGGGAAAATATATTAGCATGCTGATTGAGGATTGTTCATCTGTTCATCTAGACTATTTCCATTCATTTATCCATCAATTGTAAAATATGTTTACAGACGATTCCAATTGTTTGGCTAACTATTTATATCTCTGGCATTGCATTAGTGTTTTTTTACAAACTTTTTTCTCATCTTATTCTACAGAACAATGCCACGTGCACTCTCTCATGTGTGGAGACATTTCACCTCATCCAATGTAGAAGGAAAGGCTGTGTACATTTGCAAATACTGTGCAAAGACCTATGTTAAGAATGACACAACGATGCAGAAGCATATAGTCAAGTGCCCAAAGTTTCCTCAGGGCTCAAATCAGCCTATGACACAACAAAATGTTTATATTTATGTCTGTATATGACAAGGTAAATACAGTTAGTATAAATTACCCACAACATTTCCAGTTTATTCTCGTTTATTCCCGTTAATTCCGTTGGAAAGTTTCCAAGTTTGAATATTCCCGGAATTTTGCAACCCTAACTCTGATTAATAACTCTGCACTCGTTCCCCCCCCCCTCCAGATGTTAGGACATGTTGTGGGTTTGGAACTCGGGGAGTTTCCTCCATGTTTCCACCTCAGGCCTCGGCAGGAAGTGACCTGGACGCCAGAGCGTGTCAGCTCCTTCATCTGCTTCCTCTCTGCTTCCTGTCCAGCGCCTGTGAGCTCCGTGTGGGACGACCTCCATCAGCCGTGTGAATAACAAGGGACGCACGTGTGGATAAATCAAAGTGAAACACACAAATCCAACTATTAACCTGCTTCTGTCGACTTTATTCACTTGGAAACTTCTAAACTGTTTTTGCTGCAGTGGAACTGTAACTCGTTCCTTACACCCGCAGGAAATGATTCCTTACTTTCTTTGTTCCTGGTGAACAAAGCGTCTCTGTGCGACTCCAGCGACACACACACAGAGTTCCTTTCATCAGGCGGATTCACCAGAGCTCAGAACAATGAGCACGAGATCCAGGAGCCGCTGGAACTGAACCAGAGGATTAACTCTCAGTCTGTGATTTCCTCTTCTAACGCTCAGTCAGTGTCTCCTGCTGCTACACCATCACCATGTGTGACACTGCACAGAGAGTGTGTGTCTGTGTGTGTGTCTGTGTGTGTGTGTGTGTGTGAGGAAGAGTCCAGAGCACATGACTGCATTCCATAAAGAGAGAGGGAGGAAGGAAGGGAAAGGAGAGAGAGGTGAGCGAGGGAATGGAAAAGACTCTCAGGCGATGAATCTGATGATCACAGGGTTTGTCTCTGAATGATGTCACAGCTCAATATGATGATTTCTGCACATTTGTCTCAGCGTGTGCAGGAGAACCGAGGAACTTTGTGTCAGGTAAAGATGAGTTTGTCCATTTTGTGCGTCTGTAGAAACATGACGGTGCAACAAGGGGGGGAATAATAATCAGTTAATCCTCCACACGTCAATCTGCATGTTTGAAAAAGAGCTTTTTAGAGGATCTTACTCAACCTCTCATTGTTGGAGAATTTCAAACAGGCTCAGAGTGTTGTTTGAAAGCAGGTATTTAAATATGACTGATTTTAAATAGCTGTTGTTTTGCAAAGAAAGTCACTTTAATGTGTATCTTCAATCTATTCTCATCAATGGAAATCTGTTTGGTTAAATCTACAATCAATGAAATAGGAGGAAGAGTTTAAATTATACAGAGACCATCAGCAAGTTCATCCTCATGGAGGTATCCACGTGTCGAGGTGGAGGTCATCTTCCCCTGGTGGTGACCTCTGACCTCAGCAGAGGAGGAATCATGGGAAGTGGAGTCCCGAAGTGTCTGGAGGGAAGCCCGGGGGGGCGTCTAAGGTTTTAAGCGAGCGTGACAGTCATGAGATGTGATCTGGATGAACAGACTGGAACTGCAGCGAATTCATAAAGGGATATTAGAGAAAAGTCTCTTCTTCTTTTTACTTCTTGTCGAACTCGTGACTTTTCTCGTCTAAGTGATCTTTTTATTCTTTATTCTTCCATGTGTTATTCTTTATTACACAGAAAATGAAATATGCATTATTACTGTTCTGTGGTTTACTGTGTGATTTACTAAACAACTGAAAATCTAATATTCTCCCTCATCTGTGCGATTTCATAAAGGGATATTAGAGAAAAGTCTCTTCTTCTTTTTACTTCTTGTCGAACTCGTCACTTTTCTCGTCCAAGTGATCTTTTTATTCTTAATTCTTCCGTGTGTGTGTGTGTGTGTGCAGTTATTCTGTGTTACACAGAAAATTAAATTTTCTATTATTACTGTTCTGTGGTTTGTGTTTATGTTTGAGTGATTTACTAAACGAGTTGAATTGTTTCATACTTTGCACGTCTGCTATTCTGTGTGTTACACAATCTTCATCTGATGTGCTTCTTCAGATCCTCATGAAAAATGAAAATCTAATATTCTCCCACATTTGTGCTATTTCAGTTGTCTCCAAGTAAACAATCCCTTGTGCTCGGAAAAGAAAAAAACCTACAGATATATCTGTAAACATAATTTAAGATTGAGTGCTGACCCCTCGTGCAAATCCGCACCCCAGGTCTGAGAGTGTAAACGCACCGATGTTCACGTCAATAAGCTGCAGAGACATTTCATCAGAAACCAGACGGGTCATGATCAGAACCATGAGACTCAAACCTGCTCCGGCCTCTGAGCTTCAGCTCCTCTCTGCCTGGAACACGAGAGAACCACTCAGAGACGATTAATCACCTTGATTCCTCTCGTCGATAAACTTCACAGGACCGATAATTATTTCACGAGTGAAATCAATCAGCAACCACCGGTGACCTGCATCATCCAATAAGACGAGATGGCGTCCGGTTGTGTAACGGCGTTTAATCCTCAGCGCTCGTGGAGATCAGCTGGTCTCAGTCTCGTCTCTGGACGGCGTCCAACAGAAGCAGGAACTGGGTTTCTAGACCAAGTCGGGATCTGCCAGCAGCCGATCCACGGCCACACGCCGTAATTATACAATCTCCTCTCGTTAGGAATGACTTTCTTCACGTCCTCCTGTTTATTCTAGCTTGTTGGGGGGGGGGGGTGAGAGAGGAGGGTGCAGCTCAGCGAGGTTTCCTCTGGTCGGACATGTCCCCTCTGTGACCCCTGCTGACCTCTGTGACTCCTGCTGACCTCTGTGACCCGGACATTCACTGTGAACCCACTTCTCGGGGTTCACAGTTTTCAGGCCTCAACAGTTTGACCTGTGATGTCACTGCACGGAGACAAATGCTTCTCACATTTCAATGAGGCTCAGAGTCGGGTGATGAATTCTGCTTTCACTGACTCACACAGAAATATCCCATTGAGAGGAAATACATACAAATACAAAATGTTTTCTGTGCCCTTCATGGATTATTAATGTCATGGAGGATGTTTAAGGCTAAAAACCTCAAACAGCGTCTCACCATCGTGACAGAAACAGAGATTCAAGAGGGTGACTGTGGTGGAAGGTGGGCTGATCAGTGGGCGGGGGGGTGGGGGTCTGCAGGACGGTTTAAACAGATCTCCCCTTGGTCCACGTGCCCTCTCTCTCTCTCCTCCTCTGACACGGCGGTTGAGACAGAAGGACGGAACATACGGACTCTGAGCCGGAGGCTGAGAGAAAGGGATTATGGGAGGTGTTTGAGCAGAAGGCTTCTTGCACTAGAGGACAACAAGGGTCAGGAAAACTGTTTTAAAACGATTTACTCGCATCATAAACATAAATAAATATATATTAGGGCTGGGCAAGTTAACTCGTTTCAATAAATAATCAAACCTGAGTGAATGCGAGATAAAATAATTAATCGAGTTAACTCATCACTTGAATTAACTCGATTAATTATTTTATCTCGCATTCACTCAGGTTTGATTATTTATTGTTTTATTGTGAAAGTCAGGCTTTTATTTTGTGAAAGTCTGTTGCTGACTGCTGCAGAACAGGAAAAAAAGAAAATAATGCTGCAGAACAGGAAAAAATAAAATAATTGGCGGATAAACAATCGAGTTAACTCATCACTTGAGTTAACTCGATTAAAACGAGTTAACTTGCCCAGCCCTAATATATATATATACACATTTCTTCATTACTGGAGAAAAACATCAGCTGCTGCGATGCAAGTTCAATATTTCCAGGTTTCCAGTGAATTTGTCACTCAAATGAAATCCTCAAACATTTTTAAAGGAGCACATGAGGTGAATTTATTGCTTTCATGAGCCTTTGCATCAACACTATATTGTGTTACACTGTTTATATTAGAAAAGGTCCCGTATTTACACTAATATCAACAATATACAAACTCTGGCCTTTGTCTTCGAGCTGCACGTTGTGAATCTGTGGACGTTTCCACTTCTGAGTCCGAGGAGGAAGGAGCAGAGTTTGACTGATGTTCAGTTCAGTCGATTCCACAAACTTCTACAATTATAACTTTGCAATCCTACAAATGTTGCTGCTTCCTCTCGGGAAATAGAAAACAGAGGTTTTATTATAAGCAGGACGACGACAGCTGGTGACCAGGCCGCCTCCGGAAAACTGATGACATCATCTCTTTTAAATCTGGTACAGGAAACTTTGAACTTGATTTTATTCTCTATTCATTTCCATTTGTTCTTTCTGGTAGGTGCTTTATAGCTTTGTTAGGAAAATTGCTGAATAATTAAGTTTATTATTATCGTGATAATACAAAAATAAAAAAAAATACATCAATGGCAACGAGTTGGTGCCAAACGGCCGTTAGAGCCGCGGCTGTTGTGTTTCCCGGAAACAAGGACAACAAACAGCCGGGTAGTGACGACCTAATTCAAGAGCAGACCTCCCTCCCTACAGGTCACACAACAGTGAGACGCACACACACACACACAAGACACACACACACATATTCAATATTGGTGATAAACTCTGTTTTTAATAACCTCTGAGTCTTTTTAGCTGATCTCAGTTCAGCTTCCCTCTCCATCTGGAGCTGACTGCTACAGTTTGTGTCTCTCAGTCAGTTCCTCTCACCAGAGACACACATGTTGTGTTGTGATAAACGAGAGGACACAACTCACACTGGACTCAGGTGTGAGACCTAAACAACACAATAAACCCACGAGTCCTACAGACAGAATGCAGGATTGTTTCTAGAGGACGACGCTGCACCGGACACCTTGATACCAGTTAATCATTGATTTTCATTTTTGTGCATATCAGTAACATATGGTGCAAGGCCAACAGGAAGTCACATTCTGTACCAAAGGGACAGAGGACACGCAGCCCTGACTTCCGTCCAATGCCACAGCGGCCATCTGCTCGGCAGCATTTTCCACACGGGGGGGGGGGGGGGGCAGACGACTACAGCAACGAGCTTTCCCTCCTTAAACGAGACAGAACTTTAGCAGATGCTCCAAAGTGACGGGTTTCTGCCACAGGCGGCTGCGTCAGGAACATGAAATATTCAGCAAAAACCGTCTGGGCCGAGATTTTAAAGAAAATGTTCAGGGAGGAGAGAGAGAAGCAGGGGATGGAAATAATTAGAGCTCAGATTTCTTGAATCTCTTGACAATCCAGAAATAAGAAAGGACCGAGGGAAGAAGAAAGGGATTCCGGTCGCTGAGAAATCAGAGGAAACAAAGAATCTCCATCCTGCAGCTGCTGGTTTTGAATAGAGAGGAAGAGTCACATGGGGGGAAGGAAGCAGAGGAAGAGAGAGAATAGAGGAATAATTGAGACGTCTGGTAATCTGTGATTATCTGTAATACAGTGATACAGTCCACCAGAGAGCAACAGACCTACTGGGTCAACCTCTCTCTTCATCTTCCTTCAATGTAAAAACACTGATTCCAAACAACAGACGCTTGAGAAACATCTTCTTCATCTTCAGCTCATCACCACGACTTGTAAGTGTGCTTCGAAGGAAAGAGTCTGCAGACATCGAGTTCTTATCAGCTGGCATCAGAGCAAGTGTGAGGAAGAGATGGAGTTTATATTCAAAATAAACAAGGGGCTGATATTGAAGAAAAAAACATTAAATCCAATCGTCTCTGATAGTTTTCCTGCAGTTTATAGAGAGTGAACTGAGTCTTAATAAGGATCTCAACTGCAAACAAGTAATAATACTTAATATTATGAGAATAAAGAACCCAGAAAAGGGTTAAGAGGTCAGCGTGGTTCTGTCCGCTCCTTTTTCATCAGGACATTCCCCCTCGGAAATGACACGCAGCCGAAATTTACAACTTTATTTTCATCACATTTCGACTTTATTCTCTAAATCTCTTTTTCCATTAAGGGCCCGAAGTCCGTCGCAGTCTTTTTCCTTTCAGCTTTGATTTCTCTCCTGAAACGAACACTGTAAATGTCTCGTACTAAAAGACGACATTGGTTCTTCAGGGCGGCTTTAAAAATCAATCAATCAATCACATTTTATTTGTATAGCCCATATTCACAAATCCCAGTTTGTCTCACAGGGCTTTAACATGGTGAGACATCCTCTGTCCTTAACCCTCAACAAGAGTCAGGACAAACTACTAAAACCACTTTTAACAGGTGAAGACACGTAGAAACCTCAGAGAGACACATGTGAGGATCCGTCTCCCAGGACGGACACAAGTGACACAGATGTGTAGAGGAGAACATCATCAGGAGAAAGGTTTTAGCAGCAATGATGAGGGGAAACATATTGAAGGATAACTTCAATACTATATGTGAAGCAGTCCTGCTGCATCATAGTCTCTGGTCAGCAGCCAGCAAGAAAACCCTCGTCCTCCATAAACCTCTGTGAGCAGGTTCACGGTTTCTGTTCAGTTCTGTTCTGCACACGAGCTTCCTGCTGTGAAGCGTGTGACCGAACCACCAGCAGGTTAATCCTCTCATCTCTGCCCTGCAGCTCAGTACATCCTGGATTTACACAAATGCCTCGTGTGTGTGTGTGTGTGTGTGTGTGTGTGTGTGTGTGTGAGCGTGTGTGTGTGTGTGTGTGTGTGTACGTACTTAAGCTCAGCTATGAGTTTGTCTTACTCAGCGTAGTATCTGTAAATCTCCTTCACGTTTACACATCTTTACATCGTCCATGTTTCACCAAATGAGGGGAAATAATTATGTATAAATTTGAAGAACAGCAAATTGTTGTCATGAATAAATACGCGGCATTAAAAATATGATTGTTGCTGTTCAAGTTACGAAGCAGCCTTGCCAAAGCTGAACATATAAAATGTACAAACTCTACATGAGCTGAGAAACAATGTCTGTGACGTGTTGTAGTGAATTCAGCACGAACATTTATCCGTAAGCTTCATGTCTTGATAACAGATTCAGTTTTTTAGCCAAGTCACAAAGGAAGAAAATGTAATCTCACCTTAATAAATGCTAAAGATGTTTTAAATCCAAGCAGCAAGATGAAATATCAGGTGATGAAACTCACTCTCATGAGATTTAAAAGTGTTTCATCTGCTGTAAAACACAAGTTTACAGAAACGTCTCTAATGTCTGAGTTTAACATCTTCATCTTCATCTGAGATGAACCTGAACACAGCGTCTGCAGAACTCGATCCAGATGAAAACACAGAATTCCAAGTCCTTCTGGGTGGAAATTGTCTAAATATAGTGGTAAAACTATGAAAACTCTGGGAATGGAACAAACACATAAACAGCGTGACCCCAGTGTGTTTACATGAGAGAGAGGAGGTGTAAACAGCGTGCGGCTGCTCCGGCGTCTCAGTGCGTTCAGAACGTGTTTATACAAAAAGGTTTTCTTGAACGCAGCCCGAACCAAAGTAACCTGAGGTTCCAGAGCTGGATATCACAGAGAATCCACCTCAGGACCTGAAGACCTCCAACCTGCTTCAGATGGAACTTCACTGAGTCCAACTCGTCTTCAGACTTCTCTTCCAGGACAGAACCTTCATCACTTCAACTTCAGACCAGTTCAACTTAGTTCATATCGCAGGAAGGAAAACAGGTCGTCAAAGAACAACAAGACTTTTCCTGCATGAAAGATGTGATTTTGAAAGAGTGAGATCTTTTACAATATAATAAATGACAAAACTTCTATGTGTCTTTGCTTTTCATCGATATAACTTTATATTTAGAGATGTTCTGATACAAGCATCGTTCAGTAAACTTCATCTTAGCTTCTCTTAACTGCTCGATGGTGAGTAACTGTTTTTAGAACCGAACAGAAGACTTCAGTTGGGAGCAGAATCTTGACAGTAAACTTTGATTTGATTTGATTTGAGAATAAAGGAAGTTTTTGTGTTTTCCCAAGTGTATTAATCTGTTCTTTTTCAGTTCTGACTGTTAAACTAGAAACTAAAAGAAGTTCTGTGTTATTCATTCTCTGTATTTGTGTTTCAAAGGGTTTCACCTGAGCCAGGTCATACAACAATGATCGTAGTCATCACTTCATAAAGTAACGTACAGCTGTAAAAATACTCTTTATAACTATAAAAGTTGTTATTTGTAAATGCACTGGTATCAGATCAGTACTAACACAATCAGTATTGTGGAAAATGGTGCCCCTGGTCTAATTATAATATTCAATTTGTTGACTTTTATAAGTTCTTCTTGTTTGATTAGAAAAAAAATGAATGAAGAAGTTCTATGTGCAACAAGCTTACATTTACACACACCTGACTCTGATTCTACCTGACCAACAATCTACACACACACACATAAAGACACACACATAAAGACACACACACTCCCTCCAGCCTGTCTCCTGCCTTCAGACTGTTTTGTCTGGGAGATGAAAAACAAACAGAAATGGAGCCGAGGCTGAAAAGCATGTTAACGTCCCTGAAGCGATGGGGGGGGGGGGGGGCGAGGATCTGATGAGACGCTATCAGACGAGAACACGATGAAACAGAAGCTCACACTCAGACCAACACTGAGATAACAGCTGACACTCGTGGTTTTGCGATGTTACGGGTGTTTTAAAAATAACACACTGCTCCGATGCATGAGGCATTTTACTCAAATCTGGGTCCTGATGAAACGATCAGCAGGTCAACAATCCTCGATATTAAAGACACAATGTTCCAAAAGTCATTTTCAAACACAAACTCCAGAGGATTGTGTTTGCACTTTTATCCAGAAGTCGACTCGCACACGTGATCAACGAGCAGGAGATTCTCCGATCACACGTGTTCATACAGAGGAGGATCCAGTCGACTGTTTTTGCATTTTGCATTTCACTTTTTACATCTTTTATCTTTTATATATTTTTATATAGATATGTTCACGTCCTGGTATATTATACTGTTGTTAAAATGTTTGAAGATCTCTGGGATGGGTGGGATGGGCATGGGGTTATACAAAATGGAAATGAAACTGTCTTTGATTGTATTGTCTACTGCAAATGTGAAATCAATAAAAATGTTTGTATAAAAAAAAAGATATGTTTATGTCTAAATAAATGTTACTTTGTATAAATATTAGAAAAAGTGAGCAAATAAGAAGTAAATAGTGAGTAAATATATATTGTTTTTTTTATAGTTTTTCTTATGTGTGGTGTATTTATTGTGTTTTTATGTTTCTATGTTCATTGTATGCACCAATAACCAGAGAAAATTCCAGGCAGGTGTAAACCTACTTGGCAATAAATACCTTCTGATTCTGATTCTGATTCTGATTCTGATTCTGATTCTGATTCTGAGATCCCGTGTCACCGGCCCTTTCCTCCAAAAGTCTCCTCTACCTTTATGACACCACGTTTTCATCCTGAGATATTTACATTCTTCTTGTTTCCATGTTAGAAACACACCCACTCACTAGCTGAACCAGCGGAGGACCTCCTGCTGTTTCCTCACACACACCTGGTCTGCACATGTGCTTGGACTTGGTCTTCGGGAACAGAAATGAGGAACGTGTTTGTTTGTACAGAGCGGGGGGGGGGGGATCCATCACGAGACCCTTTTTAAAGCCATGCACACAGGCCAATGGTGTGATTGGATCACAACAAATGAAAACCAGGTGTGTACAGACCGAAGCTCTCAGTCAGAAGGTTGTGTTCTTACAGAACCTTCTCCAGATCCAGTGCAGGTCTGAAAGCAGGAGGCTGATATCGAGGAAAAAATATATGAAATCCAATCGTCTCTGATAGTTTTCCTGCAGTTTGTAGAGAGAGAACTGAGTCTTAATAAGGATCTCAACTGCAAAGAAGTAATAATACTCAAAGAAAAGTCTTAATATTATGAGAATAAAGGAAGAACCCACAGAAGGGTTAAGAGGTCAGCGTGGTTCTGTCTGACACTCCACCTCGGAAATGACACACAGCCTAAATTTACAACTTTATTTTCATATTTCAACTTTATTCTCTAAATCTCTTTTTCCCTTTCAGGACCCGAAGTCTTTTTCCTTTCAACTTTGATTTCTCTCCTCTAAACGAACACTGTAAATGTCTCTTGTACTAAAAGACGGCTTTGGTTTCAGGTCTGAAAGCAGAAGTGGAGCCAAAGGACCAGTGGTCATTGTGCATTTCCTATATTTCTTTACCTACAGATCGAAGCTTCATCTGAGTCCATGCTGCTGTCGCCTGGCAACAACGACTTTCCACGTCATAACTCCACCGTCTGAAACTAAAAAGCAGATTTTAACCTTCAGCTGTCGAGGTTAAAACGTTTCATATTTTTCCAATCATCCCCGAGTCAAGAGAGGAAGTGAGAGATGGAAGCTGCAGCAGATCTGAGATCAGCTGGTTCCACACCGAGTTCTTTCCTGAGCTCGACAGGAGAGTTTACAGATCCTGGTCCTCCTCACGTTGTGTTACTGTAGAAAGTCTAGTTGGGACTCACACAACTGGAGTTGGGACTCACACAACTCGACTGCATAACAACAGGAGCAGGACACTTTCTCCTTCAACTCTTCCTGCTGTGTTCTCAGTGTCGGGATAAAGTCTCTGGACAACAGAAGCGTACACCAGGGGGTTCATCAGCACTTTAACAGTCTCACTTACTGACTACCCCCCCCCTCACTAGTTCCCTGGTTATACGAGAAAACAAACCTAAGGGGGGGGGGCGGGCGTAACACAAGACGTTCGCCCCTCTTCTCTTCTCTAAACCGTACAAAGGCTCATTTGAGGCAGCGGAGAAAAGTCAGATTGTTGAAGATTGCACAATGTCAGAGTGAGTGGGGGGGAGGAGGGGGGGGCGTGGAAAGACTTTTTGTTTTGAGCCTGGAAGGAGAGAGATTCCATCTGAACTGTTTCCTTCCATCAGGTTATAACAGTGAGTAAAGGTTGTGGAAGCAACCAAATTAACCAGGTAAAATATTAAATATGAAGGAGACGAGCAGAAGAAACTTCACACTTTACATACAAAGTCACACTTGATGAATTAGAAGGTAAATAGACATTAAAATGGTCAAATATTTGATGCTTCTGTTGAGTTTTATCGTGAAACTCCGGCTGCACACGAACAATAAGAGATGAAAACACAACCTCCGAACAGTTTTAAATGTTAGCGACGACAATCTGAGGTTTAATCCTGAATCTAAAACTCTGAATGACGTAAAAGTCAGATTCTGAAACTTCTCATTCTAGTTCTAGAAAAACAAATCCTGTTCAATCCGACTTTCATCAGGAAACTTTGTGAAGACAACAGCAGGCGGAGTCTCAGTGTTTTTCTGCAGCTGACGGACGTGTTCACTGAACTTGTGACATTTCAGTTACCAGACCCCCCCCCCCCCTCACCAGACTCCCCCCGACACAGAACGGCCTTTGTTCTTTTGAGCTTTAAGCTGAATTGTAAACGAGCAGCTTTATTATCCACACGAGCAGTTTGTGCAAAGTCATTTTCACGACTCGCGTCCGTGTTGATTACGCCGAGATAAATCTACCCCCCCCCTCCCTCCACCCCCCCGGTCATGGAGCCCAGCCAAACGCATTAAAATGCAAATTGAGTTCTCTGCTGAAAAAGCATCAACGGCCAAAAAGGTGAAATTCAAAAGTTTACAAACCTGGAATGATATTTACTTAAAGACCAGAAGAAGACAACAAAATCCAAACAGCTCCTGAAGTGTGATCAAGGATACGTCTATATATTTGTTATAAGAAAATGAATAACTATGATAGAAAACCAAAGATGCTGTTGTCGGGGCGAGTGTGTAGCATCGGGAGTTCGATTCCAGTCGCTCAGACTCCAGTGAAACGCCCGGAGACGAGATGGTTTCATTTCTGTTCCGTCGTCCATCTTCTTCTTCTTCTTCACTCTCACCTTGTTAGTGTTGGTGCCTCCGAGGAACTCAACACCACAGAGTTAATGAGGCAGTTGTGTATGATCAGCACCTGGCGTGTGTGTGTGTGTGTGTGTGTGTGTGTGTGTGTGTGTGTGAGTGTGGGTGTGTTTCCATTTGTCATGTGCAGAGACAATTTTATTTACATATGTAACGCCATCTGGAGAAGTGTAAACCTGCGACGCCCCACGGAGCCGCACTTCAGTGATCCCATCATGTCCAGGGGAAGCGACACGGCTTATATACAGAGAGGAGAGACTCCGCCCCCTGATCCGAGCTCAGACTCCGCCCCTGGTCCGAGCTCAGACTCCGCCCCTGATCCGTGCTCAGACTCCGCCCCCTGATCCGAGACGAGAGACTTGTCTCCAGGACGGACGCTGGACTCTCTCTCCGTCCCTCTAGGGCTCTCGTACAGTCGGAGGCTTCCTGTGAGTCGGTGACAGCTTCCTCTCCTCCTGCAGGCCACGCCTCTTCGCGTGAATCTGTATGAGGAGTGAGGCGTTTGTGTTTTAAAGCGTTAACACTCGTTTACTCGATCTCTCACAAAAGTCTCTTCATGCCCAGCGTGAGTCTGGTCTTGTTTTGGAAGCTGCTCAATGAAACCTGGTCCACGTAGAACTGCAGCTAATCTGCCAGGCTGCTTTTCCTGGCAGATTGCCCCCCCGCCCGCCCGCCCAACATACCGGGAGACAAATGAGCCGCCGAGCTCTCTCCACCCGTCCAGGCCTAGGCTCCACCCGGCTGTGGCGTTGTTCACGTCCACAACACAACGCTCCTCTGATCCGTCCTCTCGTGTCTCTGAAAGCCAACAAGGCTCTAATCTGCAAAGTGGTTTAAACCGGTTTGGAGAAGGTCTTCAAGGATGAGGGCAATTTTAAGCAGATTCCCGGGATAAGATTTGCGTAGCGACACAGATGGAATTCATCACTTGTTCTCGCTCTGTCTTCCCCTGGGAGCCGCGGTATTTAAAACCTACAATAAGCAAATAAAAAAACTGTGGCAACGACTTTCTGACACTCGGGTTCGTCGTCTAATTCCGAAGCTCAGAAAGCAGAAGATATGTTTCTGCTCTGATCGATATCTCCTGGGTTTGGACCAAGTTTCAAACTGTCTGTGAACACGTCTAGAACATGGCTAATCACACACTTCCTCTTCTTCTCGGTGACCGACAATGAAAGTGACGGAGGTTTTATCAACAAAAGCTGAGAATCATCATTCTGCAGATCTGTGATTAATCCCATTTTCATTCAGGTCAGATTTGAGATTCTGTTATTTCCTCATCGACATAAATGGAGTGGAGAGAATCATGGAAACAGCCGTTTGCATGTGTGTATACGTTCCCGTCTTTAAGAGGCTTGTTTATCTAATTTAACCTGTGTCACCAAAGGGACGGTTTACATAAGGAGAGCATCTTGCTCAAGGGCACCTCAACAGGCCCGACTCTGTGTTTACTCCTCGTCGGATCAGAGGAAACTGAATTGAAGCCGTTTCTAACATGAGCTGCACGGAGAAGAATGCTGACAGCGAGTGAGTCACAGAGCAGCCGGGTTTGATGAAGAGAGTTTCCACACAGGGAGAGGACCAGGAGGAGAGAGAGAGAGAGAGAGAGAGAGAGAGAGAGAGAGAGAGAGAGAGAGAGAGAGAGAGAGAGAGAGAGAGACTGTGCTGTTGATGGCAGGTCTTCATAGTCGAGGGAAGAGAGAGAGAGAGAGAGAGAGAGAGAGAGAGAGAGAGAGAGAGAGAGAGAGAGAGAGAGAGAGAGAGAGAGAGAGAGACTGTGCTGTTGATGGCAGGTCTTCAGAGTCGAGGGAAGAGAGAGAGAGAGAGAGAGAGAGAGAGAGAGAGAGAGAGACTGTGCTGCTGATGGCAGGTCTTCAGAGTCGAGGGAAGAGAGAGAGAGAGAGAGACAGAGACAGAGAGAGAGACAGAGACAGAGACAGAGAGACAGAGAGACAGAGAGACTGTGCTGTTGATGGCAGGTCTTCAGAGTCGAGGGAAGAGAGAGAGAGAGAGAGAGAGAGAGAGAGAGAGAGAGAGAGAGACAGAGAGAGAGAGATTTCTGTTTTTACATTTTGCATTCTGCAGAATAAAGTCGAAATATTCAGGATAAAGTCGGATTTTCTACTTTTGAACTTTTATGAATACATTAAACTACTCACATTAGAGCGCCTCTTCCAAATATGTGGTTAAGATGAATTAATTAACAACAAAACAGTTTCCAAAAGTGAAGCCAAAGTGTCATGATCAGCCCCTGGTGGCTGGTTGCAGTATGGGCATAACCCTGCCTCCTCCATGTTTGCAGATGGGACATGGACCAAACCAAAAAAACAATCAAAGAACATATCCAATTAATTTTTTCCAAAGATATTTGTTATCACATTGATGCATGTGCAAGTGTTTCTGATAAGTTGGGATGTAATTGGTTAATCGACGGCTGAGGCTGTTTGATTTGAATGGCTGGGTCCCAATGGTTCCATCGGTGCAAGATGGCAGCGTTTGTATAGATCCAGGACATTTTAGCTTCAATTCATGACAGTTGGAGGAAGTGGAGACATGTGTTCCATCTTTAATAACAGTCCATGGTCCAGGGCGGCTTTATTCTCAATATGCAAAAGGTAGAAAAGCCTCCTCCTCTTATTTGTCTGCCTGGTCGTGGTCACTGGGACAGAACAGCACGGACGGAATCAAAGAATGTCCCGGCAGTAAGATGCATAAATAACAAATAAACCCAGTGAACGTTCAGCGATGCTGTTGCCAAACTCAGATGGAATCCGTCGGCCGTCGGCCAAACACATCGATCACACCGGAGCTCCGGATCTAATAAATCCGGTTTAAACGGATTAAAAGTCTCATCGTCCGACTCAGGCTGACGACAGAAGAAAAGCCCTGAAGCCCGACTTCAGCAGAATCCAGCAGCCCCCCCTCCCCTCTCTCTCCTCCCCTGGGTGGGGGGGGGGGGACTGTGTCACCCTTGGGGATCATTAATTGTCAGTATTGTTCTCCAGGGAGCTGCAGACACAACACTTGGCTCAACGATGATGAGTAACGGAGCTGGAAGAGGAAGGAAAGGCCCCGACTTTAGAAGTAGTTTCATAAGTTAGTGATCAGTGAGGGGTCAGGGGTCAGAGGTCACCGAGTCAGAGCTGGAGCCGTAAAACAACCGGCGGGACGGCGAGCAGAGGACGAGCATATTTGTGGCGTGCGTTTGACAAGAGAAGGAAAAAGGGGAGTGTCAGATTCATTCTGTTCCCAGTGAGAAGCAGAGGAGTCGCTGCTTCTCTTCAGAACTCGACGTGGCGAAGAGAGAAGCAAACAGACAGGAGACGACTGAAAGTGCCCGTCTCAGCGGCTTGATGAAGCAATCTGGCAGAGCACCCCCCCGCCCGCCTCCTGCAGGCTCCCCCAAATCCTCCCTTCCTCCCTCCCTCCCTCCCTCCTGCCGCTCCGGTGATGACATCACCTCCCTGAGAAGCAGCATGGCAGTTGCATGCGGTCGTTGGGAATGTTTTCCAGCAGCAGTTACATTATTTCAAGCTGTCACATCAGAGCGTTTCCACGACGACTGACTTCATGTGTTGTAATTCTCTCATTTCAGCAGAAAGGGAACGAAACTCTAACGATTGAAGCTGCGAGCGACGGAGAGAAAACACATTTCACAAGTAGAGAGAATCTCCAGTGAGGATATTTATGCCAATCTTAGGATCACTACTGTTCAACATGGAGTTTGTCATCCAGTTTGTCCTCTAAAGCCCGATGTCCCGATGTCCTGTTGTGTTACCACGATGTGAAGTGTGTGTGTCTGTCAGTGTGTGGTGTTGATCAGATTTCCTCATCCCTGGAGAACATGGATCCACCACCAACGGAACCATAGGACTGTAACTATGTGGAGCTCTGAACTACATTATTTACTGTGTCATTGCGGTATTTCTCCTATGCACCAACTTTTTTTTTGTTTTTTGTTTTCTCTTTGAGTGGGGGGGAATTATTTTATTAAGTTTATTTATTTAATTAGTTTTATTTCATTTGTGTGTATTTTTTTATTTCGTTGCTCTGCATCTTCTCTTGCATTGTGAAAATATTTGGAAAAATAAAATATTCTGACGGAGAGAAAACACATCAGAAATCTGAGTGAGAATCTCCACTGAGGATATTTCTGCCAATCTTAGGATCACTATTGTTCAACATCCAGTTTGTCCTCTAAAGCCCGATTTCCCGATGTCCTGTTGTGTTACCACGATGTGAAGTGTGTGTGTCTGTCAGTCTGTGGTGTTGACCAGATTTCCTCATCCCTGGAGAACATGGATCCACCACCAACGGAACCATAGGACTGTAACTATTTGGAGCTCTGAATTACATTATTTACTGTGTCATTGCAGTATTTCTCTATGATGTGTCATCCTATGCACCAACTTTTGTTTGTTTTGTTTTTTGTTTTCTCTTTGAGTGGGGGGGAATTATTTTATTTTATTTATTTATTTAATTAGTTTTATTTCATCTGTGTGTAATTTTTTTTTTTTGTAATGTAATTTTCTGTAATGTTTAATGTAGAGTGCTCTGTATGATCTGCATGTTCTCTTGCATTGTGAAAATATTTGGAAAAATAAAATATTCTAAAAAAAAAAATAAAAAAAGATATCCTCATCCTGACACTTTTCCCAGAAAGCTCTTTTCTGAGCCCGACCTCATGAAGCCTGAACCTGAGACTCTGAGCTGCAGCAGACTGGGATTGTGAAGTCTGCTCATTAACTGCTGATCCTGCAGGAAAATACAACTTACTTTTCTATTTTTACGGCGAACCCAAGCTCGCTGAAGCCAATTAGAAGCTGCAGTGACAGACACGAGAGGCTGAGCTAATGCAAATGCAGATTTGGGGGGGTGGGGGGGGGTAGATGGAGCTGTCTTTACACTGAACATCCAAAAGGGTTTTTCCAGATTGCCTGAGCGATGCCATGTCCATTCAGGAAGAAGTGTGGTGACGTCCCTGAAAAGCTTTCTCACGTCGAGGTTAAAAGCTCCAGCGGCAAACAAATCTCACTTTATCAACTTTGTTTATAACGGAGTCAGAGAAAGTTTATTTTGCTTAAACCGGTGAAAATCTCAAGCTCATGTTGTGATTCTGCTTCAGTTCAGTGAAGGATTGTGTTTGACAGATGATTATGAAAGTCGAGCTCAAGCGAATGCAGCCTTATGCATCTTAGGAATCGTTGCCAATTTTTAAAAACAATATACATCGATCGATATATCAGAAATCATTGACTCAGCGATATCGCTCGGCTTCTAAAAACGGACTCATTTCATTTATAGAAAACAAAGCATCACAGTCATGTTTCCTACAGAACTGATTTGCTGCAGCGGTGGTCTTACAGAAGAATAACTTTTAGATGACAGGTTTAATAAAGAGGAAGAAGAGGGACGAAGAGATGAGCAGGTGTTGTTGTTTGTGGATAAAGACGAAGATGCATCGATGAACCTTATTTTGTTTCCTCAGTTTTCTGAGTGAGTTTTAAGAATCAAGGGCTTTAAAAACCCCGTTAAAAATTAAACAAGCTTTTTGTCTCTTAGTGAAAGAAAACCACTGCAGTCTCCCATCACTGCTCCAACGACACCAAATATAAATGTGTGGTTCTGCTGTGCGATGGAACAAGGCAGGACAGAGGCGAGCCAATAACATCGCTATGGCAACTGCAGGTCCAGAGTTGACACGTCAGGACGCAGGAGCAGACAAGGAGACCGCAGGACGCAGGACAACGAGCACAGACATAACACGACTGATCCTCAGTGGCTCCAGATGTTTCCACTGCAGGAAACATCTTCATCTTTTAATGTAACACTGAATTACTCTGAGAAAGAAGAGTGTTCACAATAAATCAAATGAATTCTAATAGTTACATGAACATGAACCATAAGAAGAGAATCTGCAGAACGGGCCGGAGTAAACATTGAGAACATAATCTCAACTCAAGGTTTCGAGCAAAACTCACTTTTAACACTTTGAACGAGACCAATCATGAGGAATTCAACGACAAACTCAACACAACTAATCAAACTTACTGAAAAATATTGTCTGTGTCCTGTACAATAAAAACTCACCGAAACCAGTTAATCCACAAATTGAGTTTAAAGTGAGTAAATACTTGTTTTTACAGAATATTCTCTACTGAATACTTGTGTTGATGAGGTTTCTAACACGTGACGTGAAACTGGAAGAACACAAATATCTCTGGATGAAGAAGAGGAGCCGTACACGTAAAGGACGAAGACGTCAACTTGGAAACACGAGCAAGCGGTGTCTCATCATGTGACTTCTCATATTCCTTCATCCGTCTCATTTAGAGAAATCAAACCCAATCTGACATAAGAGAGAAGGAGGAGGAGCCTCAGCTCTGGAGCCAGACCATCAGTCACAGCTGATTTCCAGGAAATCAGCGAGTATTCATTCACAGTGTCTCTGATAAGGTAAGTGTGTGTGTCTGTGTGTGTGTGTCTGTGTGCTTTTGATAACCTCTGTTGCTATGTTACGATCCAAAGGTCGGGCCGCACCCGGTTTTAATCATGGCCGCCCACAGCAGCCATCAGCACCTGTCGCCTCACACAGTATGAAGCCGTCAGTTTGCTCCAGTCAGTTTCAAACAGATTTCCATTTATTTTTCTTGCAGAGATTGTGCAAATTTGTCTGTGACTTTGACCTTTGACATTCAACTTCCAAATTATAATAAAAAAACGTGCTTTGTGAGGTCACAGCAACTTTGACCTTTGACCCTGAAAATCCAATCAGATCATCCTTGAGTCCAACTGAGCGTCTCTACCTAACGTGAGGAGTTTCCATCACGGTGCTCCTGAGATATTATGTTCACAAGGATGAGAGGGAGGATGGGCGGGCGAAAGCTGAACGCACAACGCCTCCGGCCACTAGGGGTCACCGGTGCGGAACCATTAAAAGTTCACTAATGAAACCTGATGAACTGAGATGACTCCGGTTTGGGGAGATCGAGCTCGGATCCACAGCAGCTCGCAGAGCAGAGCTCCGCCGGGGAAATGATAGAGGGAAGCTGGAGGAGTGAACACAAAGACCTTTCAGGAGAGAGAGGGAGAGAGAGAGAGAGAGAGAGAGAGAGGGAGAGAGAGAGAGAGCTTTAAAATAACAGAGGAATCTTATCAAGACCAGATGTGAGAACAGGAAGAGAGAGGGAAAGCTACAGAGCTGTGAAGGAGGTTCTCCCTCTCGACTTCAATCCAAGCCTGAATACATATATATATCTGAAACTAAAGAAAGTCAACTCTACGACTCGTGTTAGCATGTGTCACGTCATGTTTTTGTTTTCTCTGAGGTTGTTCCTCGGCGTGAACATCACTGAGGTCTTCAAACAGAACCACGGTGAAGAAAGCTCGTCAGGAGACTGAGGCCCGGACGCCAGAATCCTCACAAAGTACCGGAGAACCATCAGGAGCTGCTTCACAGTCTGGTGACTGATCTGCTCACAGCAGCAAATCACTGCAGACAGCGAGAGACGAGTCCAGGACGTTTACCACCAGCGGCGTCTGCGGAAGCACCACAGCATCATGAAGGACCACAACCTCATGAAGGACCACAACCTCATGAAGGACCACAACATCATGAAGCACCACAACATCATGAAGCACCACAACCTCATGAAGGACCACAACATCATGAAGCACCACAACATCATGAAGCAACACAACATCATGAAGGACCACAGCCCAACAACATGAAGCACCACAACATCATGAAGGACCACAGCCCAACATCATGAAGGACCACAACATCATGAAGGACCACAACATCATGAAGCACCACAACCTCATGAAGCACCACAACATCATGAAGGACCACAACATCATGAAGCACCACAACCTCATGAAGCACCACAACATCATGAAGGACCACAACATCATGAAGCACCACAACCTCATGAAGCACCACAGCATCATGAAGGACCACAACATCATGAAGGACCACAACATCATGAAGGACCACAACATCATGAAGGACCACAACATCATGAAGGACCACAGCCTTCCAGACGCTTCCCTCTGTCACCAGCTGGCAGGAGATCCAGGACCAGGCTGAAGCTCCAGGTTCCTGGAGCCTCTACACATCTGCACTCCTGCTGGTTTGCACTTTGTTTGTAAAAATGTGAAACAACTGGTGCAACAACTCACACACAATCCAACGTCACACTGCACCTCTGATTGTGTAGCTGTACTTTTTGTACATTAATCTCTGTCTCCATTACGATTATTTAACCGTTGCACTGCTGAGCGGTTTCCTCCAAAATTAAATCAAGATAGATATTAAACTTGGAAGTTGAACTATGCAGCACGACAAGGAAGCAACCAGATGCATCAGGTCGAGTGGGGTTAGTTCTGTGTGTGTGTGTGTGTGTGTCTGTGTGTGTGTGTGTGCTTGTGTGTGTCTGTGTGTGTCTGTGTGTGTGTGTAATCTGCAGTGTGTTGACAGCTTGTTATCTGGGCCGGACTGCAGAGCTTAATATTCCGCCAGCGCCCGATTAGTTCAGGACAACCTGTCGTCCTGCCGCGGCAGCGAGGACGAGCGGACGGACGGTTACCACGGCGACGGGTGTTCCTCCATCACTGTGAGGACCTGTCAATCAAAGATGGCGTCTGGCGTCTTCTCTACGAAACACAATGTGATGACAAAACCTTTGTTTGATCAGGTGTTTGTAACTTGATGATATAAGAAGAAGGTGAAGCATCGTGAGCTGCCGGCTCCCGCTCAGTCTGAGGTGAAAGGCATTCTGGGAAACATCGTTGGAACTCGCGAGTAGCATCAAAGACAGCGGCGGCGAGCAATCAAGTTAGCATGAAAGATTGGTCGTTGGTTTGAAATCTCAAACCAGCGCCCGACCCGGCCCATGAGCCAAAAGGTCGGAGGTCAAGTGGAATTTAACTAATTTCCACTTTTTGACCTTTAGATAATTATCGGAAGCGTTTTTTGTTTGTAAACCTTCTTCCTGTGTGGAAGCTTCTCCCGTCTCCTCGTTGGTAACGGACCTGTAGTTCCACAGGAGGTTACTGCCTTGCTCAGGGGCACGTGCTCCACATGAGGTCGTGATTCTCATTTTCTGCCACCATCTCCCCCCCCCATTTCCACGGGGATTATGCGTGGAAATCTCAAAATTAGGTCAAATTAAGTCTTGGGGAAGCAGGGAAAGCTTTGCATTCACCGCCAACGCCAACGCCGCTACCGCCGCCATCGTGCGTTTACATCATCAGCTCAGCACGTACATAATGCACCGGGGCGTCTGACCCCATTTCCCTCAGACGCACTTGTTTACAGCGGTTTACAATAAGAGAAGAAGAAGAGAATGTGTGTCAACCTTCTTCCCATCCCCTCCTCCTCCTCCTCCTCCTCCTCTGCAGCAGTGGAAACGTTAGAATGCGACGTGTGCCTTTGCAGTCAGCTGTTTGAAATCTCTTCCCCTCTCTCTCTGTCTCTCGCTCGTCCCTTCCTCCACACACGAGCCGGGTGAAGCCTCCAGACTCAGAGCAGCTGAAACCTGATCCTCAGATCCTCAGATCCTGAGATCCACTGCAGCCGTGTGACGTATCAATCAGAGACAGAGGAGGAGGATGTTGCTGTTGATGAGAGAATCGATACCCAGGCTGCAGATGTGTGATCATGATGATGATGATGATGATGATGATGATGATGATGATGATGATGATGATGATGATGATGATGATGATGATGATGATGATGCTCTGGTGTTATGGACAGAAAGCTGGAATATAAAGGAGATCATTCTTCCTGCAGCGTGTCATGTGAAGACTCTGGTCTGGCAGCAGCTGCTCTGCAGGAGGAGCTGGACGGGGTTTTCCAAGATGACAGAGAGGAACTCGACCCACGACAACTTGGCATTGACGGATAAATCCCTGCTCAGTGTAAACTCACTGTATGATGCAGATTATCTATCATGACATGTAATAACAGAAAGATTAGACAAACACACAGAGAGGAAGCAGTGGCAATAACCAGATAATTTAAATAAAAGCTGAATATTTGCAGGTTTCAGCTTCTGAATGTCAAGATTCTGTGATTACATAACTATAACCTGAGTATAATGGATCAAAACAAGACCATTTCTAACACTTAATTAGTGATAAATTAACTTTTGGTGCATTGTGTCTGTTTTGAGAGACATTATATAGAGTAAGGAACAATTCAGAGTAAACACATTCCATAGATTATGAATAATAATGATAATAACCAACAGTTGCAGCCGTTATGTTGACACTGCAACACTTTGATTGGTGCATTTCTTCCTTTGTGTTTCTTTTCTTTACATTATGTCCACGAGGTTTAATTTTCTCAGGTGTCGTAGATTTGCTGCAGTTTAAATTCACTTTGTGGTTTTTAGTTTTCACCACTGAAACAGTTTCAATGTTGTGTTTGTGCAAAGATGTTCCACGACAACAATGTGAGAAAAGCATAAGAACACTGCAGTCTTTCCGACACACAACTCCACAGCTCCACAACTCCATAGCACCACAACACCACAACTCCAGAACTCTATTGCAACACAACTCCACAATCCCCCCTCCAAAAACACACAAAAATACAAAACAATAAAACACCACAACACCAGAAACAACAAAAACAACAAAACTACAAAAACAATAAAACCACCTTAAGACTAAAGACACAAACAATTTCCATAAATGCCAGAAACACCAGAACTCAGCTTCTGCATCCACATCACAGCCTCATTAACCAAACTGTTAATTATGGCAACGTGTGTGTGTGTGTGTGTGTGTGTGTGTGTGTGTGTGTGAATGCGTGTGCGTGTGAATGCGTGTGCGTGTTAAACTTGTGGCAGCTCCACACTTCCAGACTCTGGACCGGCTCGCCCTGCCCTCGGTGGCCGGCCAGCAGCGACTCAAACCCCGCAGAGCAGCAGCACCGGAGCCGGGCGGAGCCTCCGGAGCTCAGCGGTGAATCAGGCACTCACCCTCGGATAACTCCAGCTCCAGCTCGGCCAGTTTGGCCCGCATCTCCGCAGGAAGCGGCACCGGCTCCCGGTCCGCCATGCCTCCGGTAGGGACCGACTTAAACCTCCGGTTGTCCGGCTCCGTGGCCCGCGTCTCTCCGGCCGGGCTGCTCCTCAAACTCCCCCAGGAACACACATCCAAACTCGGCCAGAGCTTCTGCGAGTGTCGCTGTCTGCGCGGAGCTGCTCCTCCTGCATCAAGCTACCCGACACATGCAGCCTCGCATCCGGTCCTCTCCTTCAAAATAAAATCTTTCCTGTGCTCAAAACGTTCCGGATGTGATAGACGACTGGTTTTATTTCAGTGGTTTGTCAGTCTCTTTATTTCACCAAGTACACAACTAACACAACATGTCAACAATCAACAACGAAGGGATAAAAAGGCAAGATAAACCGAAATAAGATAAACTAAGTTAAGAAAAGATAACACACGATAAGATAAGACAGGATAAACCAACATAAAATAAGACAAGAGAAGAGAAGACGTTTATTAGAAATTTACTTTACTAAAGCAAACTAAAGGAAAATATGAAATCACACTCAGAAAAGTAAAAAAAAAAATACAACATCAACACATGGAAGACTAAAAACACGTAAAATAAGATAAAAAAATACAAATAAGTACAATGGAAACTAAATTTAAACACTGTAGTTCAGTCCAATTTTACTCTATGACAATTAAATTAAACTTCAGTCACATAACATGAATTTATTGATGATCAACAAGAATAAATACATTTAATTTCAGCTCTTGAAGTTAAGTTCTGAGGAAATATTTTGTAAACATGGAAAATGTTTGGTACTTTTGTTACTGGAGACAAAGACGTAATCATATTATCACAAAGATTACAACAAAACGATGACATTCACTTCTGAGACTAAAGTTTATTATGTTATATATAATATATACATGTATAATATATATATATTCTGTGCAAATATTCTTTTTTCATGCTTTGACTGTGTTCATATTGTGACTTCAAACAACTGTTGTGCTTTTATTTTGGAGGTGAATTCCTCCGTGTTCCTGTTTGTTATCTGTGTTTAGCTTCATTCAGCTGAAGGTAAAACTCACTGCAGCTGAAAACACCTGAAACAAGAAGAGACGCGTTTCATCAATTAATCAATTAACCATTTAATCAATTAAATCTTGATCCAACTTGTTTCTGGGATTTGATTCAAAATCTGCTGCTGTTTCAATTATTAAATGACCACGAGGGGGCGCCAGATCTATCCACCTATCTATCTCTACCTGTCTTTCTCTCTCTCCCTCTATCCATCCCTCAGTCACTCTCCCTCCATCAGTTCTCTCTCCTCTGTGAACACACTGCCATCTGGTGGCTCCTCACGGTTCTGACACCTGAGGCTCCACATGTTTATTAATAATTATGATATTTTACAATCAGTCAGTTTAGTGAAACTGATGTTTCCTGATTGAAGAGGAGATATTTAACTTTGTGTGTGGAGTGTGTAGTCCACATGTTTGACTTCTACACATTTAACGTTTAGAGCTGATCTGTCAAAGGTCAAAGGTCAACAACTAATAGTGTCTGAAAAACCTATTAAAAATGTATCAAGAAACCAGAGAAATTATCTAAATCGATCAGAAAATAATTCACCACCATATAAAATCACACAATCAATGATGTCATCACTATGACATTATTACTATATGGAAGTTATTATTCACGGATTGGGTAAATAGACTTTCTTTTTTCAACATGTTTAAGTTCAAGGTTTATTAATCCTTATTTCAAGTCTTAAGAAGAAATTGAATTCAGTTTAACAAAACAAATGTGACGGGAGGAAAAGATGAAAATTTGTATTGATTATTCTGTGTGTGATAAACAAAAGACAGTGAATCCTCAACAGTGCCTAAATCTTTATTTTTCAGTAAGCTACATTTTTTTTCTCCAAATTAGACAGTTTTACATCATGACACAAGAGTAACTTAAATTATCTATAGCTGACACGTACGCTTGATTCCAGTCTCGATGGAAGAAAAGATCCCAAAAAACAAAAAGTAAAAAAACAAATCAAAAACAAAAAAGAGAACCCAAAAGCCCTCTTCAACGGAACCTCCATTCCACGTGTGTTAAGTTGTCGTTAGGCAAAGTTAATTGTCCAAACCCCAACACGCTGGAGTCGTCGATTGTCCACAGCTGTTAGCGAAGCAGGGTAAGAGTGTTAATGACGTAAACCACAGTGAGTTGATAAAGAGTTCCAGTCAATTCGTGTGCATTCGTTAATAGAACTTCAACAAAAAAAAAAAAGTACAACAACCACAAAGGGGGACAAGACGCGATCCTCGTGGAAAAAAAACAAGACGAACAATGGCACTGTCAAAACGGGTGAACAGGAAGCGACTGACGGGTTAATATACGACGTGTGACGCTCCACGAGAATCAGAAGCTCTTCTCGAACGCCACAGCCGAGCGTTCGTGTTAATGCCGGCGGGACAGGACGTGGCGTGCGGAGCTCGCGGCCGTCGAGAGATCCCTTTCAAATCGGTTCCATCCGGGTCTGAGGAAAAGAGAATCACCTTCCCATCGTCCGTCTCTTAGTTCCACACATGCACACGTTCACAGTTCAGGGTTTTTCTCCGTGTGCAACCGACGTCTGCGTGTACGTCCAAAAAAGTTCCAAGGAAACGGCTCCTACAGTCAGAGGTGTCACATTGTGAGAAGTCTTTGATGGGTGACTTCAGAAACCTGAAAATCAAATTTCATAATAAGGACAAAAAGGGGGAAAAGCCCGAGATGGAAAGCGCTCAGCTATGTACAGGTGGAACCGCCCAGTCAAGACAAAAACAACAGTTGTATAATGGCACAGTTATTGGTTTTTCTTTGCCACATCAAAATGTCCACATGTGATCAAATGGTTGAAACAGACGCATCATTCATGTTACTGTTCTGTATGTGCCAGAAAACACAACCAAAAAAAAAAAAAGCTTCTGTCCCCAGCTGCTACAAAACTAACAAATCTAAAGTAAAATTATTTGTACATTTATTTTTCTCAGAAAGAGAAAAGATGACGAACACGAACGAGAAATGTTGAAACCGATCGAACGGAGGGAAGAGAGTTAACGACATGAACACGGAGCACGATTCAGATTCTTTCACCAGATCACGGATTTAACTCATCGAGCTTTTCAAGATTCCACTTCACTTTTCCGAAAGTTGTTTTTATGATTTTACAATCCAGACGCCCTCAGAACGTTTTGTCGCCACCAATCGTTTCCCAGCGTCCACCTTGAAGCTCGTCTGAAGACAGGAGACAAAACTGAGACGTGTCCACCAGCCGTCGCTCTTCTCAGCTGCCGACAGGAAGTGATACGCTGAAGTAAATGTGTTCTGCTAACTTTCAGATTTTCTGTTTTCTGCTATTAGCTGAAAAGCTGCTGTGGTTTTCTGTCCGTCTTTTAAGTGAAAACACGTCCGACTCAAACTCAACCAGCAGCTGCAGCAGAGGAGAAGTTGGACTGAGCCGGCATCAGAACCGGGGTTCGGGTTCGAGTAACCAAGAACCAAATGTCACCGACTGTTCACGTACAACTGAACTCCCTGTTCCACCAAAACTTTATAATAACAAAATCTCCCACAGATAAACAATCAAAACTGAAGTAAACCTGGACACGGAACCTCAAACCCAAAATGGTCCATCACCAAAAGTTAGCATCCGACGTATGATCGCGTTCCTATTCTCGTTTGGTTTAGTTCTCGTCTTTGCAAAAACGTTCAACACAAACGTTGGTCTTGTTCAGCGAAAACCAGAAAAAGAGCAGAGTCACAAAACGTTTGCATCGATGATGTCACTTCTGAAGCAATTAGCCGACCCATAGGAATCAAGTCCGTGTTCGGAGAAGAGCTAGCTTAGCTTAGCACGAGGACAGGAGTTTAAAGCCTCTAAAGCTGAACAAGCATGTGATGTTGGAAAAGCCAATAGCTGCGGCGATGTCTCAACTCCTCCCCCTCTGCTGCTCATCCCCAAAACTAAAACCATCAAACTGTCACAGAACACTAACTGTACAGATGTTCTGTTTTTGGGTGAGCTCTTCATGCTAAGCTAAGCTAAGCTAAGCTAGCGGCCTCCTGGCTCCAGCAGGTAATCATCTGGTAACACGGACAGAAAGCAGCAAATATCAAAGCCGTTCAATGAGGAAAACATTCAGCTGCTGGACGAGGAGATTCAAGAGCTTCAGCCTCCTCTTCTCCCGACAGTAAATACGTTCTGACGGTAGCTAGCGTACGGTCGAGCTGATTAAACCACGTAGAGTCGTATACGCGTTCATACGTCGTCACTGTAATGTTTAGTATTAGTGTCACGATCGGCAATTATTACAATTCTGTTGGAAAACCTTCATTTTCAAAAGAACTGCAGGTTTTTCCAATTTACTTTTGTAAGTTAAAAGTAGAATTTAACCCCCGGTGTGATACTGCTGCGTCAGGTGACCACTACACATCTGACTGTAGTGCTTTCTCTTGCATAATCGCCATGGAAACAAAGTGTAACTATACAACATAAAACAAACCCCCGACACGAACAGAGAGAAGAGAAGCCGGCGCTGTGAAGAGGACGTTGTTGGACACGCAGCTTTGCAAAGTTCATTCCGACAGTAAATAAAGATGGACGACAAGAACGTGAAGCCAAAGCATAGCTCCGCCTCCTCCATGTTAGTGGGTGGGACAAGTACACAACTAAAAACAAGTACAACTTCAATTCATTTTTCCCAAAGATGATTTCTGATATTTTAGGTCTTCATTTCTCACTGATGTTTGTTCGAGTGTTTCTGATCAGGCCGGTTTAAGTCAGCTATGTGATGATATAAAAACAAGGTGACACATCATGACTGACAGCTGACTCACGATTGGTCCAGCCCCCTCAATACCGAAGCTCCGCCCCAAGTTCGCTTCTGCACAGACTGACCACAAGTGACAAGTTCGGAGCGAGATGGTGGCGTTCGCATTCGAGATATTTTGGCTTCGTTTCTGGGTGGAAGCAGGAAGTGGAGACGCGTCGGCCATCTTCATATAAAGTTAATGGTGCACAGCGAGGAAGGGGGCGGAGTCACACCTGTACATCCCAGGTGTGATCGACCACAGAAAGTATGGAATGAGACAACTGACAAGAAAAACATTTTTACAATCAGACAACCTGCCCACGCTGCAGCGGGGCGGAATTCAAACTCCGCCCACCCAAATAAAAAATAAAAAGTTAAAGAAAAATATTTTCAAAAGCACAACATTAAGTTTTTTTTTTTATATCCTACATCCAGCTCGATAGCGACATTAATAGTTCAACAAGATCAATATATTTTTATAATCATTTTTAAGGTACCTCTTATATTTTTCTGAGTATTTACAACTGTACAAGCAAAGCACACACTTCAAAGTGCACATATTTAATACAGTATTGACTAGTTTTGCATTTACAAGGTTTATATTTTTCCCCCAAAAAAAGAAAACAACCTGAAACGATTAAACAAGAAGGAAAATCAAAACGATTCTTATTCGTACATTTTACAAAAACAAACAAAAAAAAAAAGCGAAGTGGAGAGAAACTGCTGTTAGATTTGTCCTCTCTCTCCCTTTCTCTCTCTCTCTCTCTCTCTTTCTATGTGTAAGACTTGTGACGTCTAGTACGACTAAATATTTTCCACGTGTCACACTTTAACATTTGGGGATTTTTTTTTTGTGAAAAGAAATAAACTCTATGCTTTTCTTGTATAAAAGTTAAGGCAAAGTCATTTTTCAAGTTTAAATAAAATTCAAGTTTCTCAAACACTGGATGGATTTATTTTTTTTACATTTTGTGTAAAGATAGAGACATCGACGCATCTCTATTTTTTTTTCTTCTCCCTACAAAAAAAAAAACGAAATGAGAAAAAAAACAAAATTTAATGATATTTCTCATGGAATAAACAGCACTGGTTTACAAATAAGTGGATATGGTGAATGTTCATGTCTTTTACCATTTCCACCAATGAGAAAAAGAAAGGGAAAAATAATAATTGACCCATCCAAGTGCATCTCAGTCCTTCAAAAAACAGACAAACAAAAATCATTATAGCAGACTCAAGATTTAGCGTCCAAATCCAAAGCAGCTGTGAGCGGGGGGGGGGCGGCTCTTTCATGAAGTTTCCCTTCTGCAGGCGGGTTTCTCTTAGTGGGATTTCCCAGAATGATTATTGTTGCAGGAAGACTTAGGCGAGACATGCGATGTCCCACGTCGCGTTGGTTTGCGTTTCCGTGTATAGTACAGTGGTTATTATTAATTTTAGTTTTTTATTATTTCCTTTTTAGTTTTTTACGGATTTTGCATCTGAAGTGACAACTCTGAAAGATGAACCCCGAGCACACGACTGAGGAGCAGGGAGTGATTCTCTCTTCGAGCTTGATACGTCCCAGAAAGCAAGTGTTTTTAATTCATTTTCATGTGTTGGCTTTTTTCATTTTACCCACTGATTACATTATTAGACGACAGTAAAAACTTTCGGGATTTGCCAAAGTGGCTGCTACAGAAAACAGAGGTAACCAAATTCAACCGAATCAACCACTTCCCCTCCCTGCCTGAATCTGGGTTCTTGCTACTTTACTCCGAATCAAACATTTCCACCAGCTCACAAGTCACAATCCCGACCCTGGTTGAGTGTTTACATCTCCATCCTGAACCACAGGTGAGTAAAAGGATGTCAAAGGTTGTTTTTCCTTTTCTCTGTGCTTTAAATTTTACTCCTGTCGGCTGCAATTTATCGGAGAAGACCGGACTCGAGTAGCAAGAAGAGACTGTGTGCTTCGGTAAAACTTTCCCAATTTTGCTTTCTTCTTTTTTAAACTCGGGACAAATCTACATGTGAAAAACTCAAATCAGAAGAAACTGATGAGAACGTGTCTTCAGACAAACGGGAAGAAAGAGAAAAACAACCCGAGTGGTTAAGAGTGAACACTGAGGAGAAAGGAGAAGCTGAGCATCATCACTCGAGAGACGGACCTTACAAGACACTGATGTCCCTCATCGCTTTCCTGCTGGAAACCCCTGTCGGCCAAAATCATTACATTTTTAACTCCAACATCAAACTAAGCCCCGCCCTCCCTCAAAAAAAGACCCAACTCTTCATTTAACTTTTTCCTAAAAATCCTCTCGTCTCACTTTCAGTTTTCACCAAAGCACCCTTGCAATGAAAATCCTCACTGACATAAAACCAGAGGCTGAAAAGCCAAACCAACTCGTGCCTCCACTAGCAACGCATCCTTCAGGGATTCATAAAAAAAATAAAAAAAAAAAAAAAAAAAAAAGAATCTGTAATAACTTCAGTGACGAGCCGTCGGAAATAAAAACAAGCCGGACAAAACCGAAGCTGCAGAAGCGTCCGTCCTGTGTTCAGGAATCCACAAGGCAGAGTGAGAAGAACCAGGAGGCTTCAGCCGATGTGTCTTCACAGATCGTGTTTCAGGGTCCATCAGATCATTTGCTCCTGGAAAACTGAATTTGCATCTAGGACCAATTCCCTTTTCTTTATTTTTTTTTTGACAATCTAATACATTTTCTTGAGAAAACAGAACAGTGCAAATTAATTTTCTGCAGATGCAAATCAAGTATTTCTATATATAGTATGAGATGAGTTGTACTAACAGATTCCAGGAGTCGACATCTAGCACCATAAGTCGGAGAAACGAGTAGAAACATGCCGCTGTCACCAATCTGTACCAAAAACCCTACGCTCCTTACCGACAAGTGTCTGAATGACAGCGAGTGGTGATTTCCAAAACTGCTTCAGACGAGAACTGAAACCAAGGTTGGTCTGCCCTAAACCTGCGTCTTTCATATGAGCTGGCTGAGGGTTAGATTCCACAGGTTTCGATAGGATGTGAAACCTTTTCTCCAAAAAGGGCAAAGCCAAGAAAACTGAGCTTCCCCGGACTTGTTCAATTTCTTCACCCACTCCAAGAACACCGGGTTAAACCACAATAAATCAATTCTGGCCCTCGATTCCTAATTTGTCTTTAGCGAAATGTTTGTTAGTGGTATCCAAACGCTACTGGTAACGCATCAGCAAGCTCAGCGACATAATGAGCCGGTCAGCAGTGTGAGCAAACGGCAAAGACAAGCAAACAGCAGAGGGGTGGGGGGGGCGATTCTGTACAAAACAATCAGTGGAAGAAACCGCTGAGGCGACGACGAACACAAATCAACGTGTGAAGAAGAAAAGTCATCTGGTGTAAATGAATCTGGGGAAAAAACAAAACCCAGAGGTGATGTAAACCGAGGGATCCAGAGTCTGGTTGTGATGAGAACTAGATGTTAAGTTGCATATGAATGTGATTATGTATTAAAAAACACGTCTGCTAATAACGACCCATAATTACGCTACATCACGCTGCACAACAGTGCCACTCCAAATGCAAACAAGCCCGTCGCTTTGAGAGCCAAACAAGGTGGACTGGTCTGTTGTGCGCACGTTTTTTCCCATCATCCACTGGGGCGGCTTCCCACAATGCACTGCTGCTTCCCACAGGAGACTACTGTAATTCCACAAGGCCGTCTGGACAGAATGAATCCGTCTCAGTGTCGTCTGTGCCGACTCGCAGACTGACACAACTGCGTAATGCAAACAGGGAGAAGGAGAAATAAAAAAAGTGAAATAAAAAGAAGCAAATAAATAGAATAAAACGAGTGGAACGGTGCTCTACATGCACAGTAAAGTGCTTTTCGTCTGCAAGCCCTGATCAAGAAAAGAAGGCGTCCTCTACGCTTGTTTGTGACTCTGGTGATTCTGGGATATAAGTATTGAGTAGCCCTGACTTATATTTCCTTTTTTTGTTTTTTTTAAACGCATCAGTGGAGCATAGTGGGGAGGGGGGTCGGCGGACTTGGTGGGGATCGGGAGTCTTCCTACTGCGGAGACTTGGGCGGGGTGTGGTGGGAATCTTTGCTGGGGGTTTTCCCTGGGTGGGGGGGCGGGGAGGCCCACCGCCCGGCCGGCCTCCTGCCCTCCCTCGGGGGTCTTCCCGGGGTGATGGCCGCTGAGCCGGATTTAGAGGAGGGAGGGTGTGTCTCTCTGAACTTGGAGTCGCCTGCATTGGCCGAGGCGTCCGGGCACTTCCTCTCCTCGCCTGCAGGGGCAGCGCAGGCTGGCTTGGCGTCCTTGGGGGTCGGTGGTTGTTGCTGTGATGTCGGGGCGTCCTTCACCCGCTGGCAGATCTCAGCGTAGGACGGCTTCCTCAGCTCCTGACAGGGAACAGCAAGGACACAGGCTTTAAATATTCTGCTCGTCCACTGACTTCATCACTTTTATAATCAATCAATTTCCTTCTTCAGACCCGTTAATGTACGTTTGTGTTTATGTTTACGTTTTCACCTCGACGCAGAAAAGCAACAGCCGTCTTTTCTACCATCACAGACACTGTCTTTACTAGGGTTGCAAAGGAGCGAAAAGTTTCCGGTAAATTTCCGGTAAATTTCCGGAAACTTTCCGGAAACTTTCCATGGGAAGTTAAGCTCAGGAATTTTGGGAATTTTGAAAAAATTAATAAATAGGCAAATGAAACGCTGAGCAATAAAAACATCATTCAAAACTCTATTTTAAAGATGTATGGAACGTTGAGTTTCAACCCTCCACTGTGCATTCTTCCATCACATGCACAGATAACTCCCAGCATGCTTCACTCTACAGCAGGGCTACTGAGGCCTGCTGTAGAGTGAAGGACTAGTCAGGTAAGTTTCCATGATATTACTGGGAAAATATATTAGCATGCTGATTGAGGATTGTTCATCTGTTCATCTAGCCTATTTCCATTCATTTATCCATCAATTGTAAAATATGTTTACAGACGATTCCAATTGTTTGGCTAACTATTCCGATGCAGAAGCATATAGTCAAGTGCCCAAAGTTTCCTCAGGGCTCAAATCAGCCTATGACAAAACAAAATGTTTATGTTTATGTCTGTATATGACAAGGTAAATACAGTTAGTATAAATTACCCACAACATTTCCACTTTATTCCCGTTAATTCCCGTATATTCCCGTTAATTCCCATGGAAAGTTTCCAACTTTGAATATTCCCGGAATTTTGCAACCGTAGTCTTTACCGAGTTTTGTTACTTTCAGACTGAAACCTGTGTGTGTCTTAAGAAGCAAACGTTTTTTTCCACCCAGGAAGTGTGAGAAATTTAATCGTTTGTAAATCAAAATCAATACCAGACGCTGCAGAATTAAGGCGAGATTAATTTACCCACATTATTCACGCTAGGAATCGATTTGTCTGTGATTGAGACGTGTGAGGAGGGATAAGAATTTAAAAAAAGGTCTGGAGAGGAGACTGAGGTGAAAAGGGTGAAAGCAGAAATCAATACTGACTGTGGCAGCGCCGTTGACTTGCACTGATTTGCTTGCAGTGGAGAGAGAGCCAGGGACTCGCTCCACGGACAACTGCACCTCCTTTGGCTTCACCTCCATCACCTTCACCTCCCTACAACGATAAAAACAGGAAGCATGGTCATTGAAATCATCAGTGAAATATATCACACAGACGTCCTGGAACTATTACACTCCTATAAAGAATAAGTCAGAGTGTGAGACCCTCTTATCCTCGGGTCGCACCAACAATCTAGACAATAGAGATGTGACACAACACAATCCAAAGCTTGCATATTCCAGAAGTAGTCATGGTACATTGCCAGGTTGTCCAAATTGGAACCAGGAAATAATTAATATTTTACTGAAGAAAAAACTATTGCCAAAGGACATGACTTTTGGCAATCAAAGTGTAACTTCACCATTTAGCTAAAGCTTGAAAATATAAGCTGCCAGCCTTGAGGAGTCAGTGCTGGGAGGTGCCACACACACAAACACACAACTTACAATTAACTTGCTTAACCTTAGTGATCCAGGTTGTCTAACTATGTGTGATGACTGCTTCTTAAAGACGCCGGTGCCACCTGACGAGGTTCTTGGACACTTACGCTGCTGGGAGGGAGGGAGCCGGACTGTGCGGTGGGCCGGCAGCCGGGGTCAGTGCCGGGGTCGAGGCCGGGGTCGGGGCCGGGGTCGGCGAGGGCTGGAAGTGTGTCGGCATCGGGGAGGTGGGGGACCGAAGAGGCTCTTTGTTGCCGGCTGGGGAGAGAGCGGCTCCAGGAGCGGACTCTGCACTTACATTCTGCAAAGACACGAGACAGGAGATTCAAAAGTGATTACAAAGCAAGTTGTGGTGTCCATGTAAACGTGTTGATAAGCAGATGAACACAGCGTGATCAAATTATATAAGGATGAGGGTTCCTAATTAATCTCGCTCTGGGCCTCGGGTTGAGCGGTTATCTGTCAACTCTCCCTATTCACATACATTATACACCATCCTCTCTGAAAAGCATATAGCACCAATGATACTACATTCTGGACAATTACTATAGCTTTATCCCTGGTTTTATTGTCATTTTACTTGTTTTTTCTTTTCTCTTTTAATTTAATAAATTATGTGTATGTAATCAATCATTTATTCGTATTCTTATCCCCCCTCTTTTTCTCTTGGAGTGAGCACTGTTTGATGTTTGTTGTTCCTTCTATGCATTGCACACTGTACCTGAATACCATGGATAACAATATTGTATACAGCTGAAAAATGGACAAAGAAAGTAACTGTCTGAAAATGCATATTTTTCGTTAAACTAAATAAAAAATAAGTTTAAAACAATATATATATATTTATGGCAGCTTTGTTTGTGGAATTAAAGCAGTTGAGAACCGAACCCTAACACCAGACCCATCGGGCAGAGCTCGAGGTTAAAACCAGTCCGACACTGGCTTAACGAGATGTTCTCTGTTATTCAAATGGTAAAAACTGCGTCAACACAAAGGCAACACACAGAAAAGGTTTGAGAGAACATGGGGACCTGCTTTAGATCTTTAACTCCACAGAAACTCTGACCTACCTGGCTATAGCATGTACTGTACTGTACATGCAGCTGTATTACTCTGTTCACTTACTCCTGTTACCTGGCCCTATCTTTGAGACATTTCCAAAAGACCATATATGTAATTGAGTAATCTGGCAGCTTGTTATTATTTTGTTGTTTGTTTTTGGTGTGTGTTTTTACCCTATGTTTTGTTTTTCTTTGTGAATTTGTATTATGTCTTGTCAACACTTTGTTATGTATCTGAAAATTGTAAATAAAGTAATTTTTTTTTTTTAAAACCAGTGCGTACCCGTTCCTTGGCCGTTCCGACGACCACGCTGCTGGCCAGCCGGTTGTCGAACACGTCGTCTGTCTTGAGCTGGCCGGCTGCTCCGGGCAGGGGGGGGAAGCTGGAGAGGCCCAGCTCGAAGCTCGGAGACGGGGGTTTGGGGGGAGGCGGTGGCGACTGGGGCGTCGCTCTCTGCGTGACGGCAACAAACACAAAGTCAAAAGGACACAAACAACTCTGCGACACAAACAAAGCCAAACTATGAGCGGTAGTGAGGAAACAGCTTTGAACTCACAGGAGTAACTGGAAATAAAATACTGTGAATAATATTACAGGATAACTTCAACCCTGCTGTCATTGTCGCACCACAAAACTACAAATTAAATTCACACCAAGGACAAACGGATTTAAGAGAATAAATAATAATCGGCTACAATATAGAGACAAAGACACAAAAAATAATACTTACTGTAAACTTTTCATCCCTTTTTTTCCTAGAAGCAGAAAAAGTTTTCCTTTAAAAAAGAGAACATCTGAATTTACCAACATCTACTCAAACATCCACTCAGGGAATCAATGACTTTACTTCACTCAAAGTAAATACTGATTCCACACCACAGTCACCACAACTACTCTGGAGTTTATGAGAGTTTAAGTCATATGAACTATGAACATCATTTTTTGTTTTAGAGATATAAACATTTCTCTCCTCACCACTCTCACACATTACCAGAACATTTACATCTCACGTGAAGAAACATGTACAACGTGATGAGACCCTTTCTTCCTTGTTTCATGTTCTAACTTTTGTGGTTTTTACTATAGAAAGATCTATAAAGGATCATTAAATTATTACCATATACTGCTTTTATATTGGTATAATTACTATCATATATAAATATATATTATGTACTATATATACTGTACTATTCTTATATACTGTCTAACAATAACATTACCATCATATCATCAGTACTTTTACCATCATCTTGCCAATGCACCTTATCTACCTATTTTATTGTATTTTTATCTTGTGCTTCTGTTTTTTTATTCTTTCTACCTTTTATTTTTAATTTTATTGTATTGTATTGTATTGTATTTTATTGTATTCAAATATACCGGCTGCTATGACAACTTAATTTCCCTTCGGGGATGAATAAAGTACTCTATCTATCTATCTATCTAAAGGGACATTTTAAAAAACTTCTCAGACCCATAGTACTTTTATTGTGTGATAGCACTGTTAAGTTGGACCTAGTGGTTCTTATCCAGTGAAAAAACTGACGTACCTTCCTCTCCCGATGCCCAGGGAGTAGTCTGTGGATGTGGGCTCAGTGACTCGCCCTGTTCCGACGGTGTCCCTCCGGGGGAAGGCCGCGGTGGAGGGTAACCTCGTTCTGGGCTGGCTGGCGGGGAGTCGTGTGGGCGGGCTGCTGCGCACGCCGTTGAGTCTCTCGCTGGGGAAGCTGGGAAAGAGGGCCGGGCTGTCCAGAAGCCCTGTGCTGCGGTCCGCTGTCGGGAGGGTCGGCCTCAAGTGAGGTTTACTGTGATTCCTGCAGGGACACAAACACGTTCAAGGGAAGAAGATGAGGAAAAATGACTCAAGCAAGAAGCTGCTTTCAGGAAACATGAACTCTGGACGATGTTTTCTTCTGAATCTTTATCGGAGAAGACAGAGACACAAACCTGTTCCTGAGCGAGTAGTGTCTGACAGTGAGGGGGGACGTCGCTGGTTTGAAACTGTGTGATGTCGTAAATCCATTGAGGAACTGGTTGTTGTGAAATGGGGCGACCTGGTAAAGAGGAAACAGATTAATTAGCAGCATTATTAGGAATCCTAACACACTAATGCTTTATATGAGTGTTTTTTCGAAATTTTGTAGCAGGAAATAGCTTAAATATTAGGTGTTTTAATTTAAGAACAAACCGAAAGACTGACTTAAAGAAACAAACTGTTTTGAATGAGCCACTGGTTTGGAACTCACCAGCGTAGGGTCGATGAAGCTGTGTGTGGCCGACCAGGCCTGTGGCGTGATGAGGCTGTATAAAGGGAACTGCTGCTGGGGGCTGTAGACCGGCGGGATGTAGTAGGACGTGTAGCGCTGCTGGGCGTACGGGTTCACCTCCACCGGCCGGTAACCGTTCTTTGGCATGAAAGTGTTGATAGCGATTGCCTTCGCCTTGATCCTCGCCTGAGCAACAGGGAAAATGAAATGAATGTGAGCCGTTACTTACTGAGGTCTGAAAGCAGCTGTGTTGTGTTGCTGGTGTTGGTGTAAGGCTTCATTTGTATATGTGTGTCAGGTGGTTCTCACCTTGATCGGCTTCCCTTGGAAGGTCTTCACCTCCTCCCGCAGATACTGATATGCCTTTATCCCAAAGTAAAGTGGACGACACAACATTAGGTAGAAATTTGGTTTAAATGTAATCAGGAACATCAGAGTACGAGATGAGTCTTTTGTAAGAACCCAAATTAAGTATACAAAAAAGGATGCACAACAAAACATTTGATATCAAGGTTCGGGGCTCAGAGTGATAACATTAAATGTACATGTTTCACTTGTTACCTGCTGTGCATCTGCTTCTGATTCAAAGGTGATGAACCAGTTGTCGTTGTAGGCAAATTCACAGTTGATGAACTTGGGTAAGTTGTCCCCTTTAAAAAGAGCCTCGACCTCCTGGGGCACAAAACAGCAGGTCAAAGGTCAAAGGAGGTCACAAAAGAGTGTATTACTGTTCACACACTGACAACCAACAGTTTTTTACCATACACCAGACCACATGTAAGTGGCACCAATGCAGCTCTCTCACACAATATAACTTCTTTGATTTAACTGCATCTCTGGATGACACAATCATTATTTATAAAAAAGTTACAGTATTAGAAGAACTGTATTTTAACCAAATATGTAAGCTTCAGAATTTAGTATTTGTCTTTAAGCACAGAACTACCAAGACTGTGAATAAAAGGCCAACAAAGAAATGTGAATGTGACCATGACGTGAAACTATTAATCACACATATTAAATGTTCATATTAGATATTTTGGTGCCTTCACTGCACGTGAGCTTTGCCTGTATTCAGCTTGTGATCAGAGCCAGTGACCACACTCCAGGTCTTTGCTGACTCACGCTACCGGGAGAACAACACGGGTCAATGATTAGCTTGTTGCCACGGTGACAATAAAGCACGTTCACTGACCTCGATGGGCGTGGTCTCTGGAACCTCTCTGAGGATCACGATGCAGCGGTTCTGATTGGGCCGCACCTTCTCCCCCTTCTCATCCACCTGGACCAACGGCAGAGCTGGAGGAAAACAGATGGATGAGTTTTAGATGGTAAAAAACTGAGAGAAGCATTCGCAGATTGTGATTTAAAATAAACAAATATACTGTTGATGAGTGTAAACATGAATTACTAACACATGAGGCCAAACACCAGCACCAGTGAATTTGTTTGCAGCATTTCATCAAAGGATGTTTTCACCCTCCAAACGAACTGAACAGAGACTAAAGTTTGGCCTTTGTCTAAGGAACCGTTCACACCTGATACTGGTCCAGACTAAACTGAAAAGTCCAACAGTCCAAAACAACCAAGGAAGGAGTGAAAATTAATTGACTACATCTTTAGAGCAAAGAGCCATGAACTAGAAGTGTAGCTTCCAGGCAGAGAGGATTCCTTTAGGTGGTAAATTAGGAATGTATATAAATTATCGAAGAGCAGTCGAGGCTCTGCTGGATTCACTTCAACAACCTCTCCTGGGAAATCAACTTCAATCACAATGCTGAAAAAAAATTCCGCCCAGTCAGCAGATAAAGCAGCCACCTTCAAAGTCCTGCTGCACTAATGAAATCACACACACACACTAATGAATGTTGGCAGCAAACAAAGAAAACACACGACATCCCCGAGTCCGTTTTGATTGGCTCCTAATCGACGTTTAACTCACATCGTAAAATGTCGACGATCAGCTCCACATCGGTGCTGAGCTTCTTGACATGGTCCAGGTTGGCCACCGTCACAATTGGCACGTACTGGTCGCTGTCCATCTGGGAGATGAGGTACATGTCACTGGCCAGATTCTCCCTGGGAGACAAAGGAGAGAGGGAGGAGAGGTTAGGGACACTTTCAGGTAGTGGTGGGGGGAAAAATCTATTCTGTTCAGTATCGCGATATTTTGGACCTGCGATTATATCAATACTGTAGCACAAAGTATTGCAATTTTTTTTTTTTAATACTTTATTTACAATTTTATATGTAACAGCCCCGACGAGGAGAGTTTCAGAGCTTAAAAGATACCTAGTGTGTATGAGGAAAGGATGTTCTCCACTGCAGGAGATATAGTAACGACCCAGAGGAACTTTAACATCTGAGCATTCAATATGCATGAGACTGGATTCTTGTGTCAATACTAGTGGTGGGGGAAAAAATCGATTCTGTTCAGTATCGCGATATTTTGCGCCGCGATACTATCGATACTGTAGCACAAAGTATTGCAAATTTTTTTTTTTTTTTAATTTTTAAAATGTTCTCCACTGCAGGAGATATAGTTACGTTCCAGAGGAACTTTAACATCTGAGCATGTTGACCAACTCCTTTTTCTGAACAAAAATGCCAACATTCCCAAAATGAATTTAACATTTTGGGTCATGACCTTGCAGCCAACTGGACTGGACTCTAGTAGTACACATTTGTTTATTTTTCTCAATTTGATTGAAGCTCTAGGTTACTCTTATTTATATGATTATTCTCAGGTTTATGTTACTCTATTATGTCTGCTTGATATTACTGTATTGTATTTAAATAATTGTAAGTTATGTGCTGGGAGCTCAGCGTTCATGTGAGAGGTCTCCTATTCAGAAAATAATTACAAAGGTCCTGTGTCCTGAATGTTCAAGGACAAAGTTTTTACCCTTCAGTTAATGTGTAGAAGACAATGTTAAATGAGTTAAATGTGACATTTGAAGTGAGGTGAGCAGTCTTATTTTCCAAATTTTTTTATAATGCCTTTGAATAATATGGGGGACATGAATCGCAATATATCGCAGAATCGCAATACTATTGAATTGTCACATTTTTGCCAATTCCCACCCCTACTTTCAGGGCACGGCTCAGACAGTGAAATGTCCTGTTGTCACCATGTGGTGTTGAATTTTTACTTGTATTTAAACGGTTGAGTGTGTTTGAGTCGTACCTTTCCTCACTCGAGAGACGTCACATCAAACCTCACTAAATAAATAAAAATTAACTGCTTTGTTTTACGATACATTGGAGAGGACAGATTGGAGAATGTGAAGTGATACCTTCTGGCCACAAGTGCAACTCTTGAACCTTCTCTTGTTCACAGCTTTTGCACAATCGGCTGCCGAGTGGTTTTCTAAACAGCCACAGAGCTCATTCAGATATTTTCTCATTTTCTTTTGGTGCACCCACTGAAGGTTTTACGAAGCTACTTCTCTTAAACCAGACTATAAAGTTTACTCTGTGACTTTTCCAAGCTGATAAACAGTAGGAAGGAAAAAGTCTTTTGTGAGGCTATGATTCCTCTGAAAACCAGCAGCCACGCCTGACGCCCACAGAGAGAAACATGAAAACAATGCTGACAATACATACAACTGTCTTAATTAGTAAGTAATGTATTAATCATAATAATTACTGCAGGTTTCTGCAAGTTACCTTTAAGGCTTTAAGACACAATAGATTGAAATTTAGGACGACCGATGTGACAATGACAAACAAAAGCATCATGCTGTTCAAACCAGAATCATTAATATTTCAGGAAGCAGAGGGGTTTCTCCACTGAGTTTCTCTTTTCTGGTCTTGTCTTTCTCTAATGATCACTAAGGAGCAGACATCTTTCTTGCTGTGGCTGATTTTAAGTGCTTTCCTCCATTAACAAGTGTGAAGCAGCTGCCGAGACACCACAGAAACATGAGGCTGAAAGGTTGGCCAATGTGAGGTTCAGTAGAATATTTGTCCTTATATCTCGTGTCTCTCTTTTAAAAATATGATTCCAATTTACAAATCACAGATACTGAATGGTCAAATATATTTACAAGGATACACTCCTCATCAATCTGTGCCAGACATGGCCTACTCCAATTCAAAGTAGCACACAGACTACACTTGTCTAGGGCTAGAGTCGCGAAGATGTATAAAAAAATGTTTTCATATACGTCTGTATGTATGAGATTTCATCTTCAATTGTGAAAACCAATAAAAAAAAATTAAAAAAAAAAAATATATATATATATATATGATTCCATCCAAAGCACAGCACCACTAACAATGCCAGATGACAACATGACTTGAGTTCGGGTTGTCTATAGGGACGGGAATCAGCAGGGACCTCCCGATACGATACTATCACGATACTTAGGTGGCGATACGATATGTATTGCGATTCTGTAAGTATTGCGATTCGATATTGCGATTTCCTGGGATTTCTTTTGGTTATTTTTTTTTTTTAAATACTGGACCATGGAAAAATGTTGAATCATTCCTTCAAATACAACACAGTCAAATTCACTTAGAGCTTTACCAGTTTTATTTCAAATATTAACATTAACTTAATGACTGCCAGGCAACCAATAGAGAAAATAAATAAAAATGTTCCCTATTATTGTATAGCCCCTGTCAACTGCACACAAACTGACAGATTAAGAAATGTAAGCCACTTAGGCTTCTTTTAAACAAATAATAAAAGGTAAATTAAATAGAATGAATATAAGTTTACTTAAAATATAAACTTTGAAATAAACAAAAAGTAGGCTATTGTTGTTTGCATGTAGGCGATGCAAAGCTAGTGCTTGGGTGTGTTTAGATTCTTGTGCAAAAACAAGAGCTGGTTAACTTGCTCTGGGGTGATGTAGCTCCCACCATATATCCCCCCCCCGTATAAACCAATAAATATGTTTTAAAAAAATATATATATAATTTTTTTTAAAAACGATTTGGGAGGCAGCATATCGATTTAAAATCGTCATTCACAAGAATCGCGATTTGTAACTGAATCGATTTTTTTCCCCCATCCCTAGTTGTCTAGCAAAAATCTATTAGCTCAAAGCTCTCAAGTCTCACGTCAAAAATTCCACCAGAGGCTCATTGAGATATAAAATGGGATAAAATGATAAAGTTAAATTACTACGGTAAACTCACCGGGAGAGACAGAACTCCAGGGTCTTCTTCAGGTGCTCCCTCAAGCCCTCCTGGGGGTTCTCAGGCTGGGGATCACCGCCTGCTGACACACATACAGGAAATATCTTCGTAAAATAAAGAGCAGTACGGGTGATCTCTGAGCCTGGGAGCCGAACATGTTCAAGACCAATGAGATGGAAGGTCGAGTAAAACCAAAAATGACAATAAAAGCAGGATGTGGGCGGAGAGGAGCAGAGGTGGTGAGAAACAAAACATTTACTGACGTGAAGAAGAAGAACAAGAGAAAAAATGGTTTATGTTGCATCTTTAGAGCCCAAACAATTTATCTACTGGTCGCTGCAGAGACTGAACAGACATTTTAATAAACACATTGTACAACCCCCCCCATACTGATCTGTGACCCGCCCATAGCCTGCTCCTACAAGCAACCAGTCACTAACCAGCCCACCTGTGTGCCCAGGCTGTCCCGGTTCCGTGTATTCCGTGTAGGCCGGCTCGGCGCACTCCAGGGTGACGGGGGCCGGGGGGGCCGGCTCAGCCAGCATCACAGGTACCGGTGGAGGCTCATCTGGGCCGGCGAGTAGCGGCTCCTTGTAAGCCTTGTCTTCACTGCCCTCATAGCCTGTGACAATCAACAAGAGGGAGGATAATCATTATTTAAGTACCTCTCGTGTTTGAGACTCCAGAGAACATTTTCCATTTTCTTTTCAGATGTAAAGAACAGGAAACGGAACATGCAGGTGATAGATCTGGGTTTCCTGTCTGTCCCGTGTTAGAAACGCCATCAACATGACCACTGCTCTGTTCTCTCACACGGCCTCACCGGGGGAATATCTGCAGTTTTTACTTGATTGACACACACGTTTCCACATGCAGCAAAGCCAGAAGAGATTGTACGGAATCCAGTGCACGTCTGAAAGCAGCTTAATAATTAAAGAGATAAACCTGTACATTAGATAATTAATGCCTGACGCTGATCCAAAGCAACTGACATCACAAGCTCATCCCCTTTTTCTACTTTGTCTACAAAGACGGCCTCTTTTCTAGTCTACGACACATACACATAAAACAAATAAAAAATACATTTTAATAGAGTAATCTACGCAGGGCGTGTTCAGCACAAACAAAGGTTGGGTAAAAACACTCGTGACCTTTGGCTGCACTGATAAATTGAAAACACCTCCGCAGCACTAACTCTATAACAACAAAATCCAATTAGTATTATAATCCTCAATATGGTATATGAAGAATAGAATTGCCATAAAATGAATGTTTGGACGATTAAGCTTTTATACCTGAAATTTCAATAGTTCTTGCAAATGTTTCACAATTAAAGTCTACTGCAAAAGTAAAGAATAACAATTTTTAAGTCACTTGAGGCTTTTAATGTGAAACATCTGTAAGTGGTGACATAATACGACAGGACCAAGTTTGTTGAGCTGACAGACTTGAATTAAAGAAAAGAGGAAATGAAGGATGTGACACAGGCAAACCACCAACTGCAAATTAAATTGGGGAGATGTCTCAATGAAAAATTATAAATGTTGGTTGCAAAGTGTTTGTGAAATAAGGCCGTTTCAAATAAAGGTCTGGTTGCTCTTTAAGTTAAAGTACATAAACAGATAGTCTACTTCTCCCTTAGTGACGATTAAGACAAGACGGCCCAACACAAATTCTCTTTACAGCAAAAAATGTTAAAAGAAATTCAATGGCTAAAACTTAGAGTGAATGTCCTGAATTCAATCCATGAGTCCTTCCTGGTGCTGAGCAGGAAACACCCTCATCTCCGATAGATCTCTATTTGCTCAAAGAAACAAATAATACTCTATCAACAGTATTTTTTGTTCCCTGATGACACAAAGTCACAGTGAGTCTGTGGAAACAGGCCTCTGCACGAATGACCCGACTCTGCTACGTCACCCAACTTCTGCAATAAATGTTCCACAAATGTCTGCGCAGACAGAGAAGGCGAAACAGGCCAGGACGTCAATCAGAGTCAAACGCAGACTAATCAATAATTTCTGTTTCTCCGCCACATCCTGGTTGCCTCTGCGCTGGCTATACTTGGCCGGGCACATTAGAGTGAGTGATTATGGTCATTTGTGCCGAGGGAACAGTGACTGCAGTCGGAATATTCATAGCTCATACTAAATTGAGCATGAATGATTAAAGAGGTGTCTTGGCATGACGAGAAAGTGACAAGAATAGACAAAGGCAAACTAAAATTGGGGTTTGGGCGTAGCTGTTATTTTGCTCATAGAGTATCACATAAATATATATATATAATTTGGGGGATAGGTTGGCAGATGAGCAGAAGATTGGGCTTTTACTTTACTTCCTTCAGTAGCTCAACTCCATCTGACCCCACAACTTCAAATGACTCATCTATAACGTTCATTGTTGGAGTCAAAAGGACAAATTAATTATCGCCACTGTTCACTTCGAACTTCCACTTCCCTTCATTGTTTTTAAACTAACACACTTCCACCTCACCTTTTCCTCTCAAACCAATACGACTCCAAAGAACCTGCTTTACTCACCTTGCGATTCAAAATGTATGTGTGAGCTTTGTCAAATGTTCTTAGCACACAGGACAAGATGGAGACTATCCCTTGTGTCATGTTGTCAGTGTGTGTGTGTGCTCCCAGCTCACTACTGTCAGTGTTAACAACACACTGCTGGGGTTCTCTATAATACAGTAAGGTCTCGAACTTACTATGTAAAGTGCCTTGAGATAATATATGTCGCTGGTACTATATAAATACTAGAATTTAATACGTTTGACATTGATAATCATTTCATTGCATTTACTGTTGTTGCCAAAAACAGACAAATAGATGATGTCATTACATTTTGTTTCCGGAGTTATTGGCTGACCTTCTGGGCCGGGGTCAGCCAAACTATCGCAGCCTTCCTTCCATGGCTGCAGGGCAGCAGTTGTGGTGTCAGCACTCCCGCTCGGGTCCAGGCTAAACATGTGGTTGGCCCATGCTTTCGCATTGGGGTTGAGGTCTGAAACCTTGGCGGATTCCTGTGAAGAGACCACAGAAGTAGGTCAGTTGTTAGTCAGATGTCAATTTAAGCCAATGTGTACCTGTTCTTCAAAAGGAGGTTAGAGTGAAAAGGAAGATTAGTACTCATCAACTCATTGGACCAAACCTTTTTACACTCATCATTAAAAAATAACACATATATAACTTGGTGTTTTGCTCCAATCCTGTATTCTATAGCTGTGTCCAGCGCTATTTGCTGCTTGTTTCTACTGTCCAGTCAGAAGCAGTATTTTCAGGTCGTGAATAAAACCCCCATCAAATACACCTTCCCTTGTTTGCTTTTTGTTCCCTTATTAATGATTTACACACCGTCTTCATTCAATATAAATATAGATGTATTAATATTAAATGAATTTAAAGAGATGTGAACTGCTAATTTGAATATATTGAGTTTTTGAATACAGCTGTAGTGTCCCTGCAATAAAGACTGTTTATTATTACTTCACATCAAAAAATACTCAACACATTCATACAAAAATTCAGATACATAAAATATGAATCCATTTGCAGTAAAGACAAAACAACAATATTAGAACTGATGTAACATAACCATTGAGTATGAAATAAATCTATACAGGAAATCCATACTCCCCCCTTGATGTGGGCAGATGATGCAGGAGACAAGTCAATCACCGGGAAAACAAAACTGAAAGTTTAAAATAACATATTCTCCCTTCTCTTGAACAAATTGTCAAATATTTCACTGAGTCTTTGTACAAGGTTACTGAACACAACTGAGCACTGTATCTATAACTGAGGAACACACATTGAATCCAGGTTGAAAGGGAAGACCTACATTACTTTATTCCTGGCTTGAGAAAATCCTTTCACAGACAATCTTAGATCAATTTTATCACTGTTTCCTCGGTCCAACAAAATCTGACAGGAACTAAGATGCCGGTACAATCTGAAGGGGACCAGGACGATTCCCCTTGGCCCCCTGCTGGGCATACTCACAGAATCAAAGCAGCAGTTCAGCACGCATGTCTCAGCGGCTAACAGACTGTAACCCAGAGCCGTGGTGAGAGCCAGCGTTTCATTTAAGTCCTGAGGCAAAACGGGCCAGACGCTTCCTGCCGCTGGTGGTAGAAGACTCCACTGCATCCAATCCATGATTCACACTCATAAACTGAGTGTAAGTATCTTCGCAGGCAGTCAGAGGAAGACTCCAGACCAGGATTGTATGCCCCAAGCCATAACCAGGCTCCTTCAAGTGAAGCAGCCACCAGCAGACCTCTTTAAATCACCCGTCATCAAATCACAGCCACGCTCTGTCTGGCCCCTGAGATCCAAGCGGCTCGGTGGATTCAACAGATCTGATATCAGCGCTGAGGCTCCGTTGCCTGGGTGGGCCGGGCTGACGTTGCAAACGCTGACTGGCTCTCTTCTCGCTGCTGTTAAACATAATTCTCTGCTTTTGCTTTGTCGCTGTTGCAGTGAGTCATTCTCCGGTGAAACGCTGGAGCTGAGGAGGGAGTGTTGAGTTGCACACCTGAGCTCAAACGAAGCCTGAATCAACCCTGAGGCATCACTCAAATTAAATCGGCCGTCATGAGCTTTGGTTTTAATAGATTATTCTGCTCGGAGAAAAGCTGGGAAAACCGGGTTCTTATTCAAGAAGCTGCAAAAACAATCAGTAATAGAAACAAAAGAAAGCAAGATAATCAAGGAGTGAGGAAAGAGAGGTAAGCCTGACTTGGTGCATCCCCCAGGCCATAAGACCTTTAAACTCCTCTGAACTGCAATAACTCCACCAAACCAGCACCCTGGAATATTTGCATATTTGCACCAGCACCATAATAAGCCAATTTGAATATTTGCACTACTGCACAAACTGAACATTCATCTGTAAAGATATATATTTAGATGCATATACTTTATTTTCTAGTTTAAATTTTTGATATTCTATTTCATTGTTATTCTATTTTATTCTTTTTTATTCTATTTTATACTATTTTTATTTTATTTTTTTGGGTTGAAATTACTGAGCATTGCTTAAAGAGAGTGTGTGACCCAAGCATTTCATTGACAGTGACTGCTTCATGTTATCTCTGTTCATTTGACAATAAAAAATCTTGAATCTTGGATCTTGAGATGGCCGTAAAAAAACAAACACAGTTCCTGGGTCGTATTTCACAAACGCTGCGCTACAAGATAACTTGGGATGCGTTTGGCCAGACAGACACACGCCCCCCCCCCACCAGTGCTCATAATCCAGCCCTGCACTAACGTGAAACTCCCACTCCAGCCCCACTGGCTGCCATAGAAACGGCTGCTGACGTCACCGGATGTGACCGTTGTGGGCACCGCTTGACCTTTCAAAATTTAAAAATGTTCCCTTCCTCCACAAAAGGAGGAAAAGGTTAGCTGCCTCCCTGATTGAGGGTGTATTTTGGGAGGAGACGAGACGATGTGATTCATCATGAACGGCGGACGGAGACAAGTTATTGTTAGTGTCACCGGAGGGCGGCCGGTGTAGCGCTGGTTTTATTGCTGCGCATCTCGGATGATGGCGAGCTAGCAGCCGCGGAGATAAAGTCCGGGACAGCAGAGGCCTTCAGGGGAGAAAGCAAAACAGCAGAATTTGGATCTTATCCATCTGAAGCTGAGGCTCATCGTCCCTGTCTGACAGATACTGGGCTGCAGGAGACAATGGGCTAGATGAGTGCTGAGCATTCAGGAGTCAAATGCATCTCAACGGCTGTAAGATGCTTCATCCTGAACACACGTTACTACGCAGATGTTTTAATATGATATGAGCATTTGAGTTTCAAGGCAATTCAATATTTCCAATTTCCAATATTCCCTATAGCCGCTTTCAGACATGCACTGAAGTCCGGACATTTTACTGAAATTATCCGGAGGAGCTGTATGTGAGAATGGAAAGGTGCTTAAAGCATTTTCTTGAACTTTCCTGCCAACACCCTGTTAAAATGTCAGGGAAATGTACAAGTGAAAATACAGTAGAAAGGTTTTCTGGTAGGAAACTGGAAGAATACTAATATCTGGATGCTAAGAGGAGCCAAACACAGAGGATGCTGACGTCGACTTTGAAAGACGATGAGGTTCAAGTGCTTTTCGTGATTAAAGGGAACTAATATTCGAGTTTCAGGGAGGATTTTCTTTCCACGGTGGAAATTATACATAAATATGTCTTGCCTCCTTATGCTCAACACAATCGCCAACCCTCACCTTAATGTTTTTACGTTTCCTGTTGTTGTGTACGCAATTCTCCTGCTGTATTTTTCATGTGAACAAATTTTTAATGTTTGTGACGTATTCAAACACAAAGATTGAGCCTGATCTGGACTAATCACCACTTAGTTAAAATACTAAAAAAATGAATTTGTGTTTGTAAGTTATGATCAGGGTTCAAATAACGCAGGAAAAATATAAAATATTATTACTATGTATGATACTTTTATGGCGGTTTTTGATCATTGACATATTTGTTTACATATATCATGTTATTAAAAACTGGGGCACGTTGCTTACGATGAGGATCTGACCCCAGTTTGAGTCATCATCTCTTTCCAGTCTTAGTCAATAACTGATGCGAGTTTACGTGCAGGGATATAAATAGGTCATGTTCAATTTCTGGTCTGTTTCTAACACATATGTGCAAAGCATATGGTGAATCATTCTGTGTGTGCGTGTGTGTCTGTGTGTGTGTGTACGGTTTGGTAGAACCACATGGCTTGTGTTACTATGGCACCAATTTGATTTGGATCTAAACCATATTTCGATTACTTAGATGAAAGAATTACATTTCTATTCACCTGAATTTTTTGCTCATGACACATGACTAGGATTATTTAAAAACTCTCTTATTTCACAAGTCCTATTTTTATTGTTTAAGTGATATTTTAATTAATTCTCCCCAAGTTAAATACTGCAGAAACGAGCTTGGAGCCTTGTCAATGGGCCATTTTATCTAAAGTCTGAGGAAATAACTTAACTGTCAAAGTCACTTTTCCTCTTGTTCATGATTTCAGCCGCTGTTCACTGTGAGGTCGACTGGCAGCAGCATGTGACTCGTCTATAAACATAAAATGAGCGATTACAAAGATAACCTGGACTGAACTTGAGCCTTTTATGACTTTTTAATAACGGAAACTGACTTTGCTCAAGAACCTTGACTTCCCGAACTGTGCATATTCAACCCCGGAGGCAGCGTTTTGGGTCCCTGGCCGCTTATCACACCACTAATCCCGGCTCGTAATGAGACCTACAGCCTAGGGCCTTACCCCACTGGACTCCATCAAGGACCAGAGTTTCCCCTTCCCTTATTCTGCCAATCTTCTTTCCAATCTCGAGCATGCGTAAATGAGAGCGGAAAAAGACAGTGGGCTGTTTCCATTTCCTAATTTTAGAGTTCTCAGGAAAAATAACTTTTTCTTTGCCTGAAGGCCATCCACTTACCTCTTACCCATTTCCTTAGTTCCACATTCTTTCCTATTTAAAGAGGTTGATTGAAACCCACCAGGGGAACATGACGACACTTCCCTGAGTTTGCTTAGTGACACATTACTGGTTCGCTCCCTCAATCTAATTCCCTGGGTTTCCTCTATATTGAAGCAGCAGTTGCGTTTTGCTATCTGATCACTTAGACAATTCACCACCGAGCTTCATTGTATTTTCTTTGCACCAGTCATGCAAGGGGAGGGCGGGTCTTAAGGCGTCACAACCAGGATTTACCAGTGTCTTGCTGAAAGATGGTGTAATATCCCACCATGGTGACCACATTTAGCCCTGACATTCTTTGCAAAACTCACATGCGCTAGCGTCAATCAAACCTGCAGGGCTTTGTAGCACCCAGGGCCAACCAGAAGCTATAGAGCCTGCAAATTAATATGTGCTATAGATAAAACCATCATCTTAAAGCAACTACATCATCCTGTGAAAAGGAACAAAAATACCGGTCTATGACAGAGGTTCACATACTTATACAAGCTTAGGAAATGCCTCAGTTACGGCCCAAAATGCCGGGTTGGATATCGGCAAGAGCACAAATCTAACGATCTAATACTATGTCTTTTAAGTATATTAGTTTCTTCTTTTTCATTTTTGCGTCTGTCGCCTCCACGTGCCGGGGAAACTCCTACTGTGTTCACACATCTTCTCTCCTGGACTTCTACAGACTTAGAAAATAGGTGGAAGCCAGGTCATACAACAAAGATGGTAATCATCCCTTCATACAGCAATCATGTGCGTTCAGTAAAACACGGACCTGTCAGCAAAACAGGTCTGAATAAAAGCCAAACTGAAGTGAATTATTTTAGCCTATTAAATATTAGCAGCTTAATTTCGTCTAGCTGCTCAGGAAGTACACGTCAGACACTTCCTCTGCACCTTGTTTTCTATTAAAACTGCTCATGTTGACCCATTTACACCACTTCCGCCTCTGAGGTCAAGGTGGGGCGATGACTGATATTGTTTGGTCTGCGTGATGGATGACGGCTGGCGCAGCAGTAAAACATCGGCTCAGAGGGAACACGGAATCCTGAATGCAACCGCTCTAAAAATAGTTTCCAAAACATGAGTTACAGCAACTCTGCTGGATGATTCGTCTGCGTTGATGAAAACTATCGACTTGGGTTTATGTTATGACAAATCTCTGATTAACACCCACGGTGACCTTTCGCAGTTTCAGACACACTCTTCCTTGTAGCAATCATAAGCCATTCCCACCTATGCCACTATATATATATAATCATTTAAAACTTCTAATACTTAAATGAAGTTAAGCGAAACATTTTGTGTTAAAAAGGCAGATTACATCAATAAATAACTTATTTAAATGTCTAAACATCCCCATCAACACAAGGGCTCTCACAGTATGACAATCATCAGTTACAGCATCAGAATTAACCACTTTAAAAATTCAAGTGTGAGGAAAAGCGAGCAACTAAGACAAGATCACACACACATTCAACAAATAGAATCTTGAATCTTGCAAGCATAACAAGACAAAGGGCCAAGTGAACACCAGGAAGAAAGAGCTGCTGTAAGACGTCAAACAACCACACCCACACCCGGGCTTAGTTTGATGATAGTAACCTAACATCTTGTTTTTCAGACACTTTTTGCCGAGGCCCTGGTTTAAGCTGCAGCTTGTTTGGTAGACAGTGCGTAATGTGGTGTTGACACATCCCATCCATGGGAATCAATCATCCACTGATGCACTGCTGCACCCACCATGCACCGCTCTGTTTTTAAGTCCTGGCTTTCATGCTCCAACAAGGAACAAAATGTCACCTCTATGATCAATAGGGCCACGACAGGCTCATGAAAAGAGAGAAATAAAAACAGGTCATGCTTATTTAGTTACAAGAGCAGCCTCTCTGTTCCTTTACTTCTCTGTTATACATAATCAGTGTGGGAAATCGACCCTATTCAAAAGCAGGCTGTGACTTGGAGACTGCAAACACCCAGTCCGGACATAATATCATAATTAAAACATAATCATGTTAATAATTGTTATCTAGGAGATAGGGTAGTGGATCAAATCTTGAGCTGTGGCAAGACAAATTAAAAACAGACAAAACTAGAATGACAATCGGTACAGGCCCGACCTCAACCAGGCTCAACAGTCACCTGAAACTCAATATGCATGAGACTGGATTCTTGTGTCAATACTAGTGGTGAGAAAAAATCGATTCTGTTCAGTATCGCGATATTTTGCACCCGCTTTTTTTAACTTTTAAAATGTTCTCCACTGCAGGAGACATTGTAACAGCCCAGAGGAACTTTAACATCTGAGCAGGTTGACCAACTCCTTTCTCTGAACAAAAATGCCAATATTCCCAAATGAATTTAACATTTTGGGTCATGACCTTGCAGCCAACTGGACTGGACTCTAGTAGTACACATTTTTGTTTATTTTTCTCAATTTGATTGAAGCTCTAGGTTACTCTTATTTATATGATTATTCTCAGGTTTATGTTACTCTATTATGTCTGCTTGATGTTACTGTATTGTATTTAAATAATTGTAAGTTATGTGCTGGGAGCTCAGCGTTCATGTGAGAGGTCTCCTATTCAGAAAATAATTACAAAGGTCCTGTGTCCTGAATGTTCAAGGACAAAGTTTTTACACTTCAGTTAATGTGTAGAAGACAATGTTGTTCACAGAATTAAATGTGACATTTGAAGTGAGTTGAGCAGTCTTATTTTCCTCATTTTTTGTAATGCCTTTGAATAATATGGGGGACATGAATCGCAACATATCGCAGAATTGAATCGCAATACTTGCAGTATCGCAATATATCGCAGAATCGCAATACTATTGAATCGTCACATTTTTGCCAATTCCCACCCCTAGTCAATACATCAAGATTATTGGATATTCAGCACAAAAAACTCACCAAATGGGAGTTCTCTTTTGCCTCTTGCACTTGCTGCACCTGTGGTTCAGCTACAACTTTCGTGTCCTGGTCAGAAGTCATGAGCCGTCTGCTTCTTGGCTCCTCAGGGAGAAGTCTCTGCGTCACCAAGTTAGCTACAGGGGGGACAGAGGGGACGGACAAGTTAGATTCAAGAGCACATGTTTATCACAGAACCATAAAACCAGTTGTAGCACGTTGGAAAAGGGAACAGTGTCTCACAGATGTCTGAACCTTCAAACAAAGCACACAGACGCTTCTGGAGAACATCCATCAATCAAAATATTGTTTTACTAACGAATGAGACATGTTTTCATAGCTGGTTTGTACACACAATGACATGTAGTGAATATACTTTAGATATGTAATTGAGAAGCTGCTCATCCTCTCATTCAGACATGTTTTTATTAACCATCTGTTGCCCTGTATTTTGGTTAAATCCTGACTTCTTAAGTATATAATTTAACTACGTATAAATCTGCAACACACATGAAATATGAAACAATTGACACAGGTATCAATATTTCGTGTTTATCACTTTGTTACTCTAAAATCACAAAAGCAGCACGGGCAGGTATTTATCTTACTTTCTCACCAAAGGGATAAATACTTCTGATGGATTTTTCGTGGTTTAATGTCCTTTACAAATGCTGAGTAGCAGTTGGTGACAAAAGTATAAAAAAAATTAACCGTCAACTGCTGCCAACACATCTCGCTAAAGCTGTGAGCTACGGAAAGAGAGGAGGGACATTGGTGTACGGGACTGATCTCTTGACAGACAGGTTTTAAAGAGTTTAAAACAAGGAACAGGAAAATCAATTATTACACATCTATTACACAATCCAACTGATATATATAGCGACATGAAAAATAAATGATGCACGTAAATCCCAACAAGGAAAGCTGAGCTCATGGTTATATATGTTGCCCAACGTGCATCAATATAAATTAACGTTGAACTTTAGACTGGATACTACTTGGTCCACATGAGTGTTTTGGCTCCGTATCAGTTTTAATCCCCGTCCATACTAACACGGCTGAAGACGAATATTACGTGTCATGCGTGTTCCACTGTACACGGATTGCTTGAATAGCAGCTTGTCTGTTCCACATGTAAACACAACAGCCGTTAGCAAAGACAACAGGGTCAGCAAAGCTCCTAATTGATTATCCGTGTTGCGTTCTAAACCGGTAGCCGAGGCTAATGAAATGACAGTGGGTTTCTTCCGATAGGAGTCTGACAAATCAAGGAAGGGTTGCAAAGACCCAATCAGCAAATGATTGTGAGTGTTAATATACAGTTTGTAAATGTAAAAAACCTGTCTGTCCAGAATATTAAACACAGCCCAGAGTTTTCTCACTAAACTGATGCCAGCAACGCTTCCACACCTCTGTTTGAGTAGCTCTAAAACTGTAAAACATCCAGTTTTGACTCCAGGCGTACCTGTAGCATGGTTTATGAATCGTCAAATGAAAACATAGTCGTATGAACGAAGCCTTGGACTGTTTATGAACCGATGGAGACAACATGTGGCAGCACTGGTGCGTGGATCAGGTTTTCAGCATCACTAATTCATCTCAAAGGCTGCAGTTTCAGCACCAGACATCCTAATGATTAATCACTTCCACTTCATCTGACCTCAGCGTCACACGTTCGCAGGCAGGAAAGGAGGAGGAAGCTCCACCGAGTCCAAACACCATCAGCAACACCTTCTCTCCTGTCCCGATGGGGCTGTTTGTAAAGCTGCGATAATGCAAGCACAACAATCGGGGGCCTGTCTCTGACAGAGGCCTTGTGTTTGCATACAAAGCAGAAAAAGAATGGCATGGCTGTAAAGCTGGTGACCTCTGATCCACATACTGATTCCCATACACTGCATGTGTGTGTGTTTGTTTGTGTGATGCAGTTGTGATTATTGGGGCTGAACACAACTCTCCGTTAATTCTACTCAGTCATCAGAACAGCTGTTGTGTGATAAACGTCTCTGAACGGTTCACTTAAAACCTTTCTGAACTGTACACACCCCACGGAACAGTTAATGATACGAATAAGTATTTAATAAAGTTGTCTGTGGTTTTGCAGCATCCACATTACGGCTGGAACTACCAGTTATTTACATTTTGGGTTATTCCTACATTTTCAGTTCAACAATTTACCAACAGTGTCTACGAGACATAAAAAAAGAGAATGCTAAGCTCAATATGACATCTTCAATGGTGGTTCTAAAGCCTTAAATCAACCAAATATTAATTTACTATAAATCTATCTAATAATTCCTGAAATCTGTCTCATCTTAGACTCGCAAATCTCCAGAACCATTCATCTTCTCTGCATGTGTATTGTTCAGGGCCCAGTGAAGTGCAGTGTAGAATTTGGTGCGATTTGAACATGCAACATGGTCAATATTGATAAACTTTGAGTGAACTGGCAACCTTCACTTGCCACAGCTCATTAACTGCAGGTCACTTTTACAGTTTCAGTCAGAAATCTGCAACCAGCATCACCACAGGTCAAAGTAACATAACAGCCACTTCCAGACGGGCATCGAGTCCATTACAACTTTATTTGTCACATAAAGCTAAATACAACTGTCAGTGCGAATGAGCAACAGAGCAAAAGGCTCTGTCCTCACCCGTGTCCCGTCCTTCCAACAAGTTTCTTGGAAATCTGAACACTAGTTTTTGTGTAATCCTTCTGATAAACAAACAAAGAGGAGTGTAAACATTAACTCCCAGGCGGAGGTAATTTCCCTCGAAAAGGAGCCTGGTGGAGTTTTCTTGTCAACAAACAAAGGTTTGTTTACATCCAGTGCAGCAAATCATAACACTTTGTGTGTCCAGTGTTTCCCCAACAATTGTGCAGGCCAGGCCAGTGGGAGCCACTCAAAAGACTGGGAATCTCCACTGGTTGATTTGATTTCTAATATTTGCGGTTCAGGATTCTTTATGAATAAAATTCCAGATTGAATCTAAACAAGATTCTCTGGAAAGTGATGCTTAAAAATGGACAGTTTTCAAAATATGACATGTACACAAACAGCATCTTCAGTGTATTATAAACTAAATTAGATTAAGACTCAAATCAACATGCTGTCAATGTAAATAAAGCACGTCTAATGTAAACACTACTAATACCTCAGGGAAACACCGTTTGCTGTGATTGTCTAACAGAGCTTTGGTCTAGTCAACAACTGCAGCTGGGATACACACAACAAACACACAACAAAACTGTGCGTGATGCTGTTACACATCTGAATACAGGTTTGGCAACATTGAAATGTTTGTGTGTTTGTCTAGTGGTGTGTGGTTCTAATGTGTTAAACTAGTTGTGACAGACTGTTGTTCATGCAGAGAACTGGATGATATTCATGTTGTATGTTACAATCCTCACTGGTGGGATTCAATCTAAATTATTGATATTAGTCAAGGTCAAATACAGTTGTTCTAAGCTGTTTGAGTAAGGAAAATAATCCACCTTGCAGCACAGTAAGTGTATAAAGAATACAGTAATGTTTGTATAGATTGTGCAGCATCACACGAGTCCAGACCAGGTTTGCAATGTGGTGTCGACCCGGCTCATCCCATAGAAAAGGCTGAACCCGGTCCCAGTGTGGACACATCTACAGATGCACTGAATCATAACATCCAGACCAGGCCTGGGCCTAGACACACACACGCCTTCTTCTCTGCATCCTGCATCATCACAACGCAAACACACAACTGTGGCTCGGAAACAACCCCGAGGTTCAACCCCTCTGGTGACACATGCAGCAGTGGGCCAACGAGGTTATTTCTGGTGCTTAGGCTCCTGGTGGTGGAGTGATGGTCACCAGGCATCTTGCATGTCCCTGTGGGGGGGGGTTGGACCAGTGTTTAGGATCCACTTTACCACTCACAACCTGCAACCACCACTAAAGACGCAATGCAGGATCCTGTAGGAGCTGCCTCGGTCCTCCAGGCTGCAGCTCCCTCACGCCATGCCCATGCCCAGGGGCCGCTAGCGGGCTTCCTGCGTGCCAAGTGCCGCCTGGAGGATCGGTAATAAAGGAGCTATAAAATGGAGGCTGCGAAACACACACACACACACCGCGATGACACCGTGTAAAGTTGATCTGGTTCTGGAAAGTATAGTTCTGTCTTGTTAGCTGGCGAGCAGAGAGCACCCGGGGAAAGATGGCGACCTCCGGCGTGATTTCGCGGATTCCCCCAACTAGCCCCCCTCCCCTCCTGAACCCTTCCAGACGGAGTAACATCAAGTTAGCATGCAAGCTAACGGATGCTAAGTGAAGCTAAATGAAGCTAGGTGATGCTAGGTGAAGCTAGCTCCACACAGCCGTGTTGTGACGGCGCTCGGCCGGGTGTCTGGAGCGGACTCACCTGTCACTTCTCACCGCGGGGCCACGCTGACTCTCGGGCGGCGGTGGCAGCTGCTGGTGGCGCCGGAGCTGAGGCCTCCAACTGGCTTCCAGGCTAAATACGCAGGGTATTAGCTAGCAGGCTAACTCGAGCACGCTAGCGACAGCCAGCCGGCTTACCGCTCTGAACCACACCGCAAATACGCGTCGGAATCCCGGGTGGAACAGCCACGAAGGGTCGTAGGACGATGCAGAAGCGACGCCCCCTCCCGAAAGATGACTTTACAAGCAAAATAACAAACAAAAGAAAAGAATAAAAGCTGCTCCCCCCCCCGACCAGCACTGCAAGCTAGCTGAGACTTAGCTAGGTGGCTAGCTAGCTAGCTTGCCTATGAACTTCGTGCAGTCGGGCTCGATGAATCTGGCTCCTGGGGGTTTCACAGCGAGGTGGTCGCGGTGGACAGCGGTGCTCTGCGGGAGAGGGAGGTCGGAGAGCCGGGCGAGGGTCCCTGTGTGAGCCGGAGAGAAGCCGGAGAGAAGCCGCTGCTCGCCGGGAGGTTCAGACACTCGTTAGCGCGACGGACGACGCCAGGAATGGAGAAGTCGCTGTTTCCTTTCCCTTTCGAGTGCAGCGCGAAGATCGTCACCGCAGCGGGGATGATCACTCTGAGGCAGGGGAAGCTTTCACAACGACGGTGATAACACACCAGTGGGGAGAGGGACGATTCAGATAACACAAAGAGAAACAATGAACGACTCGACTGGTTTTAAACATGAATTCAATAACATCCGTGGTTGGAGGGGACAGATGCAAAGAATCCCTGAAAATGACAAAAGTGCTTTATTTGTCATATATATACAGTCCTGTACATGAAAGTCTTACTTTGCCTTCTGTTACACAAACCCTTGTTTTTAGAGTTTTAAAAGTAAAACATTAAATAAAATGTATATCTTTATATCAACAAAAGAACAGTATTCATATGTGTAATGAAGAAAATAACATAAAAAGGGCCAATATTAAATATAAAATCTTAATCCATTGTTATTTTATTTTTTAATTTATAAATTCAAAGAACTCAAGTAAATCAAAGGTATTAAATTATAGAAATATATTATTATTGTCCTTTAGTGTCCAATCGGTTATATTATAGAATATTTCTGTGGTCAAAAGAGACAGAGGATAAAATACTATTAACAAGTATCATTGTGTCTCCTTTTTGTCATTTTGCATCTCTGTGGTAATTTTGTGTGTCTTTGTAGTCCTTCTGTGTTTTTCCTGTTTCCTTTTGTATCTGTCTCTGTTGTCATTTTGGCTTTCTCTGTTGACATTATCTAACAATGTTGTGTCTGTAGTCATTTTGTGTCTATTTGTTGTAATTTTGTAACTTATTTTCATGCTGTTATGTCATGTTGTCTATTTGTATCTATCCCTGAGTCTTTGTATTCATTTTGTTGTAATTTTGTGTCCGTCTCTATGGTGTTTCTTTGCCTTTTGGCCTCTTGCTGTGGTTGTTGTGTGTTTTTTAGGATTGTGTGGCCGGGCGACCAGTCCAGTAATCCACTCATACTGTTTATACACCAGTTATTGATTCACAGGAGCCACTGGGCTTCTTGGAAAAACACCTCACTCATCATACATGACCCAATAACTGTGTTGTTGTGTGGTACTCATGAATGGGGACAGGACGGGACGGGCGGCAATATAAAAGTGTTACGGAGTATACAAACTAAAAGTATAGATATAGATATAGATAGAGTCTAGATATGAACCATTAGATCCATGTTCAACCATCACAGACGGACAGATGAGCAACACTCTTTGAGGGCACAGAGCTTCTTCTACAGGTGGAAACAGTCCAGACGAGCTGCTGTCAGGCGAGCGGAGTGAGACCTCTTCGTGTTCTTCCTCTCTCTGGTGCAGCACTGAGGCCGGAGCTGTCACACAGGACTCGAGCCCCCGCCCCCCTCCCCTCCGCGCTCTCAGCGGGCCTCCTGATTGGTCGAGACTCGCAGTGGGCGCACGCGGACGTACTCGTGATCAGGGGTTGATGGGCGTGGCCTGAATAAATCTGCGCCCGCTGATTGGCCCGTTCTCGATCCCCGCGAATAACAATTAACATGGAGCAGAGTGTTTGTTCGTCACTGTTGTCGTGTGTTTGTTTGTTGATTTGTTTTGTTTACTCTATGACGTCATTAGTTGTGACAGAAATTCACTATTATTTCTTACATCTGAATAAACGTTATAAAAAAAAATCACTGAAAAAAGTGTTGTGTTTGAGTGTGAATTTCATTATTCAAGTAAAATAAATGAGATAAATTATATTATATTATATTATAATGTATCATATTATCATTGTGGTGCTGGGTAAAAGAAGTTATCATGATAAACAATGTACACTGCATAGATAATCCAAGACAAGCCAAAGACTCTTTTTTTGTTGTATCATTGTATTTTTGAAAATACATAAAAGGTATGTTTTACTTTATCCAGATCACTCCACTCAAATTTGTCCAATCTGTCCTAAATATGATCTCAGACAAGTAAAAAAAAATGTTTTAAAGCACAGTTTATGAGTGTTAATCTCTCTTCCCCTTTTGAAAATAAAAAAAGGGATGTTTTACTTTTTATAAGGTTAAATTTTTTAAATCAGACCATATTCAGAAAGAGAGTGCACATCATATTGTAAGATATGAATTAGCTCCAAACGTTTCTTCATAACAGTTTCAGATAAGTAAACAAATCAAAGCTACGTGTAAAAATACACAAAATGGGCTATTTATTTTTATGTTTGATTGAAGTCCATATATTTGTTATATTTTGTACATTTACACGAGGATAATTTAATATTTGTGTACAATTCATCCACACCCTAATCCTGAAGGTGGCGGTAACGCTCAAACCACCATTAAACCAGACGTAGAAGAAGAAGCGTCTCTTCCGGTTGCAGCGGAAGTAGCTCCAGCCTTCCTTTCCCAGTGCGGCCAGCGGACTCCAACGTGTCGCGACAAAATGGCCCAATACAATTTCAAGAAGATTATGGTGGTTCCCACCGCTAAGGTGAGTTTTGGCTTCGCTTCCGGTGGCTTTTAAAACTCCTCTTACTTCCGGGTCGTTGTTAGAGAGAAGAAGAAAGATGGAAACTAGAGAAGCGTGGTGGGGGGGGAGAAGACACGTGTTGTGCTGGTGTAAAAAAAGACAGCAGCTGGTTTCCGGTCAGACACGTTCACCTGGGAAAACACCACATAAGATAAGATGAGATAAGATCATTTAAATATTATAGCATTAAGAGTCAGATATAGATATCAGTAAGTAATAATACGTAAGTGTGAGGATAATAGTACTAGAATATGAAGTGTAAAGACAAGTATGAAGAGGTGCATTGTGGGATAGTGTCCAGTAACCGGATCAGACTGAACTAATGTGTTGCTCAGTGAAGAGACTGGAACAAGTGGAGTTAAAGAGCAGAGCTGGTGGTGCTGTCTTACAGCTGGTGGGAGGAGCTACCCAGTGCTGTGATGGTGTCCTGAAGGGGGGGGGGCACTGGTTGTCCACCAGAGAAGACAGCTTCTCTGTCATCGTCCTCTGGGTCCAGGGGGGCGTCCCAGGACCCTCACATCAGTCTGTCCAGTGTCCTGAGCAGAGACAGTCTGGTGCTTCTTTAACAGTGAACTGGTTTGATCAGACCAGACCAGTGGAACTTTACATGTTGGGAAACGATAACTGGAAAAGTTCAAGTGCACTTTGGTGTCGTTAACTTGTGGTTTTTGTTGTTCTGTAAAACCATGTAATACACATGTAATACACATGTCCTACACATGTCCCTCACATGTTGAGGGACATGTAGGGACGAGTATTGGACGATAAGTCAAAAACAGTTCTGAATAAAACAAGCTTCCATCTTATTTTACTGCTATTACCAAAACAATAAGAAAACAAAGTTTAGTTATTGACGTAAAGCCAAACTTTTTGGACATCTGACAGTTATTTCACATATAACATAACTGTCAGATAATAACTGTCAATAATGATTTGGGGGAAATGCAGGAAATTGGCTTGTTAATGGTTTCAAAATGTTTAGAAGCAGTTCCAGTGCAAATCTGATGTCATTTTCAAACTCTTATGGCAAAGAAATGTAACTGAGGCTCGATATTTAGCAGTTTAACAGTAAATGTTATTGAGAGGAATTTTAAATACAAAGTCTGAAGAACCTGATAAGGAAAATTAACCATAAGATTTAATGCAAACAATAGTTTCTCATATCAGAACAGCGAATTTTGCAATGAACTAAAAACCTAAGTAAAAAACAATCAAGTCAAAATGAGTTAAAGGGATAAAGGCATGTCAGGAAAATCATTTGAGGAGGCAGAACCTTTTTTAATGATGAAAAAAATATTGAATCCAATGCTCTGCTGTAAAGTAGTTTAAAATAGTTGTTCTTCTATAAAGTGAATTCTTCGTCACCCTGCTGTATATATTGTCTTACTGTATATGTTGTTGTTTTGTTTTTATGTAAAGCGCACCAACCACAACATGGCAATTTCCAATATATGCAAATATACGTAGCAATAAAAATAATTCTGATTCTGAAACCCTGACCTGTATACTCTGCCCCCCCCCTGCAGGATTTCATCGACATCACTTTATCCAAAACACAAAGGAAGACGCCCACAGTGATACACAAGCATTACCAGATCCACCGCATCCGACACTTCTACATGAGGAAGGTGAAGTTCACTCAGCAGAGCTGCCACGACCGCCTCTCGCAGATCCTCACCGACTTCCCCAAGCTCGACGTAAGTCAAAGTACTTCTCTGGAATACTTTTGAATAACTTTTTTCTAACGGTGACACTTCTGTGGAAGAACTCTGTTTGTTTGACGTCAGTAACGGTTCCTTCTTCACCTGTTCTTTCTCCCTCAGGACATCCATCCCTTCTATGCTGATCTCATGAACGTGTTGTACGACAAGGACCATTACAAACTGGCCCTAGGACAGATCAACATCGCCAAGAACCTGATTGACAAGTAAGTTTGGGTCAAATGTTTGTGGCAACGCACAAAATCCTTAATTGAAATGCAGGATTCTAGAATCCATTACAAAAATATGGTTTAAACTTTTTTTTAACGAGTTTAAAAGCGAAATGTTATCCTATTGCCTGACAAACGTCTTTTTTTAATCACAATTATTTAGTCTGAAGAAGACTGTAGTTTCGTTTGTTGAATTTTTATTATTGTTATTTTCCCTGTCCTTTTTGTTAACACGAAAAATGGATACTTCATTTTTAATTTATTTTTAGTATCATTACTTGGCCTGTTCTTGATTCACAGTAAAAAGGGAAACTTGAATTTAAATTATTTTTTTTTATTAGCACTTTGCCTGTCCTTGGTTTTAAATGGACAAAAACTTGATTTTTCTTTGCTTTTGTGTCAACAGTACCCTTATATTCAGCAAAGTTTATTAAAATACTTTTTTTTTAATGAATTATCGATCTTTATTGTCTTTATTTTCAGTCACCACATGCCTCGAACAACCTCAAGCTAAATTTAAAAGCTGCTTGCTAAATAATAACAATTCAGAATTTGTGTCATTCATAATCCGATGAGTTGATTAATCGTTTTAATAATCGGTGACTAATCGACTATCAGAATAGTCGTTAGTTGCAGCCCTATTCCTTAATACACACAAATGTACACAAAACCAATTGTTTTTGTTTTTCTTCAACCCTGCAGTGTTTCCAAAGACTATGTGCGTCTGATGAAATATGGAGATTCTCTGTATCGGTGTAAGCAGCTGAAGAGAGCTGCTCTGGGTCGTATGTGCACCATCCTGAAGAGGCAGAAGTCAAGTCTGGAGTATCTGGAGCAGGGTAAGACCGCCTTGGCTTTGTTTTGTTTTATAGTCATTGTTTTAATTCCAGATTTTTAAGGGAGTCCAATTCCGTTTTATTTGATTTTTGTGCCCTGTAACGAAATGGAAGATGAGCTGCCTTCTACGATGGAATATTAGGGACAGATTGAAGTCTGAGATTTCAAGGAGTAAATTAAAAAACAAACATTTTATTTGGAATAAGCAGTGAGGAGAACCTGTGCTTTGTATTGTGTAACTGTTTCTGAAGTATAACATAACACAATGCTTCACATTCCTGGTTGTAATGCAGCCGACGGACTGATCCTTGTATATCAATTCATGCTTTTCAGCTCAGATGTTGTTATTATCCTGCTGTGATACTTTTATCTGTCTATAATATTTAAAGAATGAAAAACGAACCCTAACCCGATGTTGATCTCCAACAGTGCGTCAGCATCTGTCCCGTTTGCCGACCATCGACCCCAACACCAGGACCCTGCTCCTGTGCGGCTACCCCAACGTCGGCAAGTCCAGCTTCATCAACAAGGTAACACACACCTTCCAGTGTACCGATTGTGTGTCACAGTTGTTTATAAGACGTGTGTCATTGTGTGCAGTGGCTGCTTGATGCCTTTCATCCTTCAATGAGAGTTAACTCTGCAAGATCTTGAGGGAAATTCATTTTCAAGCGTTTGCATGTAATGTTTTGAATTCAGGATTCATCATAGTAATGTCTTCAGATTCAGAGACACATTCTCCTGGTTTATTAAATGGTATAAAATGTATTTTTTTGCTCAGGTGACCAGAGCTGATGTTGACGTGCAGCCGTACGCTTTCACCACCAAGTCTCTGTTTGTGGGTCACATGGACTACAGGTACCTCCGCTGGCAGGTAAACGTTACACATCATTCACTACACACACAGGTTCTCAAATGAGTCACAAATCTCCACTTCACCATATTATACCTATATCAACTTTTACTTTTTATATCTGGTCATATATATTTCACAGCCTCATTTAAAGCATTGTTTATTGCTAAAAACATGGCAATTTATTTGTTATGACTGTTGACAGTTTGTCTTATTTATGCAGTGATTAAAAACAGATCCTAACAACTTGTGCCTCTAACGTGTCATTGAAGTTAAACATGAATTTTTAACGTTACTTTATCTAATTTTCATATCTGTTCTGGAATTGTCTGATCATAATAACGTAATGCCACATTTGCATATTTAAGCATACATATCAGATATCTGTGAAATCTATCAGTTCAAAATGTAGTGTGTTGCCTTACTATGCAGAAGTGTGCCGCCCGTTTCCCTAACTCTCCCCCCCCTGGTTGCGGTCCTCAGGTGGTGGACACCCCCGGGATCCTGGACCACCCCCTGGAGGACAGGAACACCATTGAGATGCAGGCCATCACGGCTCTGGCTCACCTGCGAGCGGCGGTTCTTTACGTGATGGACGTCTCGGAGCAGTGCGGTCACACCCTGCAGGAGCAGCTGGAGCTCTTCAACAACATCCGACCCCTGTTCGCCAACAAGGTCGGTGGATAATACGATTTTACATCTGCACAGCGGCAAGAGGCAGCCTCAGAGATACAAGCAGGAATCACAGGGGGGCTGCAAAAGCTGCATGACTCATAAACCCATTAAGACCTGAGGCGCAGATTATAAACCTACGTGACAACCACCTGAAACCAGAGGGTTTTTCTGAAGAGCTGATGGAATTACCAATGTTTACCAAATCTTTTATTTCTTAGACCCCCCTCCCTCTTGGTCGATAGGAACATCGTCTGGCTCTGAATCTTCTCTATTGATATTTTCATTATTGAAACTCTGCCATAATCGTCTTCAAACTTGCTTTCTCACTTAGATCGTAAGCAATCGTCTGTAACGCCACTTGATGGAAGGCTACGGGCACAAACTACACTTCCCATGATGCCTTTTCCACTAGTATTTCAGCGAATCACGATAAAAATTCTGTCATGTCTTGAAAAGCGATGACATCTGGGATAAGACGTGTCATCCGGCACTAAAGGGAGAAACACGCAAACGTTGCACCCAGTCTTAAAAGCTACAGACACTCATGTGTTGCCTCAGGGCTAAACGTGTGAAAGGAGAGAATAGGAGAAAAGGAGAGATAAAGGAGAGAATAACTCGCTCACTTTAAACGCCTCAGGGAGAAAGTAGAAAGTGTCCTGCGTATTTGGCAGGTCACTCCGAGGGTGAATAAAACCCAGCGATCGTTTCCACGGTGATGATGTTAGAGTCGATGAAGTAATGCTGCTGTCTCGTCCTCTCTCTCTCCAGCCTCTCATCGTCGTCGCCAACAAATGTGATGTGATGAAGATCAGTGAGATTTCTGAGGAGAATCAGGTGAGTGATTCAAACATCTCAGCAGCTCGCGGTGTTAGCGAATGACAGACATCTATTCTTAGGCTAAATCAAATTTAAATGGGAAGTGATGAACTGTAGTTGGACTGTCTGTTTTTTAGTTTGTTTTGTTTAGACTGTTTTCATCACTCCAGATAATATCAGTACAATGGTTTACAGCCTTTCTCAAGAGTTTCTGTCATATATTAAGAATGCAGCAGGTCTGTCGAAAAGGTGTTTTAATGTTGAGGCTTCGTTTTTGACTGTTTGGATTTTTGCTGTTGTCAGAAAATCTTTGCGGACCTCACTGCTGATGAGATCCCTGTGATCGAGACCAGCACCCTGACCGAGGAGGGAGTCATGGCGGTTAAAAACGAGGTGATGGCCAGAGAACGTTGAGTTTGCTTGGGGTTTAATGAAGTATTGTAAACTGCCGTGACCGAGCGTGTTGTGACTCATGACCTGTGACTTGTGTCATGTGACTCAGGCCTGCGACCGGCTCCTCGCCCATCGGGTCGACACCAAGATGAAGGGAAAGAAGGTCCACGATGTTCTCAACCGGCTCCACCTGGCCATGCCTGCCAAGAGAGACGAGAAGGTACCAGTTTGGCAAATTGAATTATACAAGCAAAATTTTACTCAAATCTTTCTTTCATGTTCCTTGATATTTATTCAATTTGATTGTTTTCTTTTGTCCTCTCCAGGCGAGACCTCCCTTCATCCCAGAGGGAGCTTTGATGCGCAAGAAGGCGATGGAGGTGGATGCGCCCAAACGCAAAACGGTAAGAATTCTGGTGACTTTAGGCACATGGTCAAAAAGACGACAGAGTTGATGAAAATAATTAAATATAGTCAAGTACTTTATATAAGTACAATTTGAGTATTTACAATAAGGCGATGCATCAGTGGTTGTTCTGTGTATAACTTTCCTGAACTAGAAGTTCTAGTTCCCTTCTGCCAGTTTAACGTATAACAAACAATCCAATGTTTCATGTCACAGGAGAGAGATCTGGAGATGGAGCAAGGCGATGAATACATCCTGGACTTGCAGAGTAAGAAGACTTTTTTATTTCGATAATCCTGCAGCCGCTGTGAATTTGTCAGAAGTATATTCTTACAATGTCGATATTTTATTTGTGCTTTAAGAATACTGGGATCTGATGAACGAGGATGAGAAGCAGGACAAGATCCCTGAGGTCTGGCAGGGCCACAACATCGCAGATTACATCGACCCCGACATCATGAAGGTGAGTCGCGTCTCTAATTTGTGCTTTTGGAGTCAGAGTCTGTGCAGCAGTGAGTTTGAATATTGGGGAACGGTCAGGTCATGGGGTTTTATACACATGCATATATATTATACATTATACATTTCCTTAAAATTGTGTTAAATGATACGCTCTGTCCTCTAAAGTCCACTTTTATAAATGTCCCTCACAGAAACTGGAGGAGCTGGAGAAAGAGGAGGAGCTGAAGGAGCGAGCCGGAGAGTACGACTCTGACGAGGAGAGCGAGGACGAAGAGATGCAGGAAATCCGTGTTCTGGCAAAACAGATCCGCGAGAAGAAGCACCTCATGGTCGCCGGGTCGAAGGAGAAGGACGTGCACGGGCCACGCATGCCCAGGACGGCTATCAAGGTAAATAAGGAAAAGCTGGATATGTGAAACAATAGTTTGCAGCCTGGAGTCCTGAAGTTTGGTGATAACTTCAATAGAATTCACTCCAGGCTCCTTGGGACAGCGTCAGCATTTAGAGCCAAGAAACGGTTGAAAGAATAAAGTCCAGTTTGAGAAGACGCTTCCAGCAGATCAACATGTGCTGAAGATTTGTTTGTGTGTTTACAGGTTGAAAGAGCAAAGCTGGAGAAGGAGATGGGAGACCTCGGTCTGGACATGAGCAACAAGGAGGGAGTAAGTTCTTCCTTCATATCACAACCTCCTGGATATTTTGACTATAATATTATTAAAATCATCCTAATGTCATATGGAAATATGACATATTACCAGGGTTCCTACGGTCATGGAAAACCTGGAAAAGTCATGGAATTGTTTAATGTGTATTTCCAGGCCTGGAAAAGTCATGGAAAACAATAAAACCCCAAAAGTTTTGGAAAAGTCATGGAAATTTGTTACATTCATATTTTCATGTCGTTCATTTACGCTGAGTTTTAAATAATTCACATGCTTTTAAGAAATAGGTTCAAAATATAAGCAGGCATACTTCGGTTTGTGTCTTTTAAGGTATACTGTATGCCTTGGAATTCTGATTGTTAGTTTAAATACTACTTTTCGTCACTTTTTCACGTATACACCAAGATTTCACAAAATGTTGGGTCATGGAAATTTGGTTCAAAGTTATTAAAGTCATGGAAATCCATTGGTCAAAATGTGTATGAACCCTGTATTACTCTTTTTAGTCTGTCTTAGGTTTATATAATCATTGTGGAATATAGCATTTGAGAAAAACATTAAGAATTTTGAGTGTTTGATGTTTTAAAGATTTTGAATAATCTGTTACCTTTATTCGACCTTGGATCAAAACTTCAGAAAGGCTCAGGATTTATTGACATCTGGAATGTGGTTAAATCACGAAGTGTTAGATTTCAGATTCTGCTCAGTGACACTTGAGACTTTGTGTATGAACTCACAACTTCACCAAGGCCCTTCAATTCAATATTTTGTCTCATAACACTGATGCTTTCCTCTTGTTTCAGAGTCACTATGTACAACAGGCCCGACGGTCCCGAAGCGTCACGCAGAAACGTAAGCGTGAAACTTCAGTGGCTCCGCTCTCCAAGACCCGAAGCCAGAGCGCCTCCCGTCCACCTCGAGACCAGTCCGGTGTCAGAGACCCCAAGGTATGTAAACGGGTCTTTAATCAAATTGTATTTATTGAAATCTGCTGCAGGTTAAATGTGTTGTCTAGGGTTTTTTTTGTATAAGAACAAACTCATCTCTGAATGTCTTTGTTTGTTTATTCCTCAGATGGCAAGAAAGGCAAAGAAAATGATGAAGCACTCCCAGAAGGACATGAACCGCATGGGCAAGAAGGGAGAGGCCGACAGACACGTGTTCGACCTCAAACCCAAGCACCTGCTGGCCGGGAAGAGGAAGTCCGGCACCAACGACCGCAGATAAAGCTCTGTTTTTCTGGACTGATAAATACCGTACCACTCTTTGGTTAAAGAAGCTTCTGTTGGGACAGAGTATTTATGTCTGTCATTCTATCCACTTTCCCCTGAGGTAAAAAGAACCTGACATATATTTACTTGTATCAAAGGAAACTGGTCTTCAGTGAAAGGTAACGCTGATGAGGATGTGTACCAACCCATTGAGGTGATAAGTGATTACTATCATATTGTGTATTTGTTTGTCAGCTCTATCTAAATTAACCATACAGACAAAAACAATGAGAGGCTCAAAAACAATGCATTATGATGATGCAGTTGCCATGATCATATTCCGGATCCTGATTGATATTACCCATCTTAAATATTCAGTTATTAGAGTTCAAGTCCGATTTTTGTGCCATGAAATTTGTATGTGGCTCTGGAAAATTCTGGGTTTGCCTCGGATAAAGTGATGCTTCCTTTACAAGTGCAAAAGAACATGGGAGCCCAATAAATGTTCACCTGAACGGATGCTGTTGTCTGCCTTTTTATCCAATTCATTTACGTTATGCTGACGACTGAAGGTTTCCACAGGTCCGGCTGCAACACAACACTTCACCACTAGATGTCACTACATTCAACACACACAATCTTTAAATATAAAGAGCCCATTCTCGGGTAAAGAAAACAATTCGTACAATTTAGATGATATTAACACCAGTGAAAACATCCCTGTGATAATTTCATATTCAACATCTGCCAGAATATCCTTTCACCTAAATCTCACAAACATCCCCTTTTCAGTTGTTTGAATAAATTCTGATTTAAACACAAACTCTAAGTATTCAAAACGTCTTAAAGTTAATTGTGAACTGCGTATGATAACCGAGAAACCAAGAGTATGACGCGTTCTGATTCGAGCTCGATGGGCTTTTACTGCGAAGGAGCCGGAAGCAGCGTCATGATCTTCCCCTTGTAGCGGGGCTCGTCCACTCGGGGTCTGCAGGAAACAGGCTCGTTTCTCCCGCCACGGAACATGTGAGGAGGAGCGGACACCTCCAGAGACCACCGGGAATCGAACCGTGTACCGGCAGGCTGTTCCGGTGAGTGGAGTCCCCGCGGGGGCAGGCTGTTCTCCGCCGTTAGCCTGTTAGCAGCTAACGGCTAACAGCTAGCTAGCTGGGATTAGCTTGGGCGGAGCATCGTCTCCTCCCTCACTCGCAGGTGCTGAGTGGACTTTGTGTGTTTGTCCTCCGACATGAAGGTGTGACGTTCTGACCCACAACATCTACACATCAATGACCCACATCATGTCACTCATCTACACAACACTGACCCACAACATCATGTCACTCATCTACACAACACTAACCCACAACATCATGTCACTCATCTACACAACACTGACCCACAACATCATGTCACTCATCTACACAACACTGACCCACAACATCATGTCACTCATCTACACAACACTGACCCACATCATGTCACTCATCTACACAACACTGACCCACAACATCATGTCACTCATCTACACAACACTGACCCACAACATCATGCCACTCATCTACACAACACTGACCCACAACATCATGTCACTCTACACAACCCTGACCCACAACATCATGTCACTCATCTACACAACACTGACCCACAACATCGTGTTACTCATCTACACAACACTGACCCTCAACATCATGTAACTCATCTACACAACACTGACCCACAACATGTCACTCATCTACACAACACTGACCCACAACATCATGTCCCTCATCTACACAACACTGACCCACAACATCATGTCACTCTACACAACCCTGACCCACAACATCATGTCACTCATCTACACAACACTGACCCACAACATCATGTCACTCATCTACACAACCCTGACCCACAACATGTCACTCATCTACACAACACTGACCCACAACATGTCACTCATCTACAAAACACTGACCCTCAACATCATGTCACTCTTCTACACAACACTGACCCACAGCTCCATGTCACTCATCTACACAACACTGACACACAACATCATGGCACTCATCTACACAACACTGACCCACAACTCCATGTCACTCATCTACACAACACTGACCCACAACATCATGTCACTCATCTACACAACACTGACCCACAACATCATGTCACTCATCTACACAACACTGACCCACAACATCATGTCACTCATCTACACAACACTGACCCTCAACATCATGTCACTCATCTACACAACACTGACCCACAACATCATGTCACTTATCTACACAACACTGACCCACAACAGCATGTCACTCATCTACACAACACTGACCCACAACATCATGTCACTCATCTACACAACACTGACCCACAGCATCATGTCACTCATCTACACAACACTGACCCACAACATCATGTCACTCATCTACACACCACTGACCCACAACATCATGTCACTCATCTACACAACACTGACCCACAACATCATGTTACTCATCTACACAACACTGACCCACAACATCATGTCACTCATCTACACACCACTGACCCACAACATCATGTTACTCATCTACACAACACTGACCCACAACATGTCACTCATCTACACAAAACTGACCCACAACATCATGTCACTCATCTACACAACACTGACCCACAACATCATGTCACTCATCTACACAACACTGACCCACAACATCATGTCACTCATCTACACAACACTGACCCACAACATCATGTCACTCATCTACACAACACTGACCCACAACATCATGTCACTCATCTACACAACACTGACCCACAACATCATGTCACTCATCTACACAACACTGACCCACAACATCATGTCACTCAACTACACAACACTGACCCACAACACCATGTCACTCATCTACACAACACTGACCCACAACATCATGTCACTCATCTACACAACACTGACCCACAACATCATGTCACTCATCTACACAACACTGACCCACAACATCATGTCATTCATCTACACAACACTGACCCACAACATCATGTCATTCATCTACACAACACTGACCCTAAACATCATGTCACTCATCTGCACAGCACTGACCCACAACATGTCACTTATCTACACAAAACTGACCAACAACATCATGTCACTTATCTACACAAAACTGACCAACAACATCATGTCACTCATCTACACAACACTGACCCACAACATCATGTCACTCATCTGCACAGCACTGACCCACAACATGTCACTTATCTACACAAAACTGACCAACAACATCATGTCACTTATCTACACAAAACTGACCAACAACATCATGTCACTCGTCTACACAACACTGACCCACAACATCATGTCACTCTTCTACACAACACTGACCCACAACTCGATGTCACTCATCTACACAACACTGACCCACAACATCATGTCACTCATCTACACAACACTGACCCACAACATCATGTCACTCATCTACACAACATCATGTCACTCATCTACACAACACTGACCCACAACATCATGTCACTCATCTACACAACACTGACCCACAACATCATGTCACTCATCTACACAACACTGACCCACAACATGTCATTCATCTACACAACACTGACCCACAACATCATGTCACTCATCTACACAACACTGACCCACAACATCATGTCACTCATCTACAAAACACTGACCCACAACATCATGTCACTCATCTACACAACATCATGTCACTCATCTACACAACACTGACCCACAACATGTCATTCATCTACACAACACTGACCCACAACATCATGTCATTCATCTACACAACACTGACCCACAACATCATGTCACTCATCTACACAACACTGACCCACAATATCATGTCACGCATCTACACAACACTGACCCACAATATCATGTCACGCATCTACACAACACTGACCCACAACATGTCATTCATCTACAAAACACTGACCCACAACATCATGTCACTCATCTACACAACACTGACCCACAACATGTCACTCATCAACACTGACCCACAACATCATGTCACTCATCTACACAACACTGACCCACAACATCATGTCACTCAGTCCCAGTTGCCCTCTTGACCCCGAGGTGACCTTCTCTCCTTGACCCTGAGGTGACCTTCTCTCCTTGACCCCGAGGTGACCTTCTCTCCTGTGACCTCACTCTTTCAGGCGGGGGGGTCTCGCCCGGACAGGAAGGAGGGATGCCGGTGGAGAGCGGGAGCAGCGCCGCCGCTCGCCAGGCCAAGACGAAGAGGAAGTCCCACAGTCTGTCCATCCGCAGGACAAACAGCACGGAGCAGGAGCGCTCCGGCCTGCAGAGAGACATGCTGGAGGGACAGGTGAGGACACGCCTCCTCATTCACACTCACAGAGAGACATGCTGGAGGGACAGGTGAGGACACGCCTCCTCATTCACACTCACAGAGAGACATGCTGGAGGGACAGGTGAGGACAGTCCTCCTCATTCACACTCACAGAGAGACATGCTGGAGGGACAGGTGAGGACACGCCTCCTCATTCACACTCACAGAGAGACATGCTGGAGGGACAGGTGAGGACACTCCTCCTCATTCACACTCACAGAGAGACAAGCTGTAGGGACAGGTGAGGACACGCCTCCTCATTCACACTCACAGAGAGACATGCTGGAGGGACAGGTGAGGACAGTCCTCCTCATTCACACTCACAGAGACATGCTGGAGGGACAGGTGAGGACAGTCCTCCTCATTCACACTCACAGAGAGACATGCTGGAGGGACAGGTGAGGACAATCCTCCTCATTCACACTCACAGAGAGACATGCTGGAGGGACAGGTGAGGACAGTCCTCCTCATTCACACTCACAGAGAGACATGCTGGAGGGACAGGTGAGGACAGTCCTCTTCATTCACACTCACAGAGAGACATGCTGGAGGGACAGGTGAGGACACGCCTCCTCATTCACACTCACAGAGAGACATGCTGGAGGGACAGGTGAGGACACTCCTCCTCATTAACACTCACAGAGAGACATGCTGGAGGGACAGGTGAGGACACTCCTCCTCATTAACACTCACAGAGAGACATGCTGGAGGGACAGGTGAGGACAGTCCTCCTCATTCACACTCACAGAGAGACATGCTGGAGGGACAGGTGAGGACACGCCTCCTCATTCACACTCACAGAGAGACATGCTGGAGGGACAGGTGAGGACAGTCCTCCTCATTCACACTCACAGAGAGACATGCTGGAGGGACAGGTGAGGACAGTCCTCCTCATTCACACTCACAGAGAGACATGCTGGAGGGACAGGTGAGGACACGCCTCCTCATTCACACTCACAGAGAGACATGCTGGAGGGACAGGTGAGGACAGTCCTCCTCATTCACACTCACAGAGAGACATGCTGGAGGGACAGGTGAGGACACTCCTCCTCATTCACACTCACAGAGAGACATGCTGGAGGGACAGGTGAGGACACTCCTCCTCATTCACACTCACAGAGAGACATGCTGGAGGGACAGGTGAGGACACTCCTCCTCATTCACACTCACAGAGAGACATGCTGGAGGGACAGGTGAGGACACGCCTCCTCATTCACACTCACAGAGAGACATGCAGGAGGGACAGGTGAGGACACGCCTCCTCATTCACACTCACAGAGAGACATGCTGGAGGGACAGGTGAGGACAGTCCTCCTCATTCACACTCACAGAGAGACATGCTGGAGGGACAGGTGAGGACAATCCTCCTCATTCACACTCACAGAGAGACATGCTGGAGGGACAGGTGAGGACACTCCTCCTCATTCACACTCACAGAGAGACATGCTGGAGGGACAGGTGAGGACACGCCTCCTCATTCACACTCACAGAGAGACATGCAGGAGGGACAGGTGAGGACACGCCTCCTCATTCACACTCACAGAGAGACATGCTGGAGGGACAGGTGAGGACAGTCCTCCTCATTCACACTCACAGAGAGACATGCTGGAGGGACAGGTGAGGACACGCCTCCTCATTCACACTCACAGAGAGACATGCTGGAGGGACAGGTGAGGACAGTCCTCCTCATTCACACTCACAGAGAGACATGCTGGAGGGACAGGTGAGGACAGTCCTCCTCATTCACACTCACAGAGAGACATGCTGGAGGGACAGGTGAGGACACGTCTCCTCATTCACACTCACAGAGAGACATGCTGGAGGGACAGGTGAGGACAGTCCTCCTCATTCACACTCACAGAGAGACATGCTGGAGGGACAGGTGAGGACAATCCTCCTCATTCACACTCACAGAGAGACATGCTGGAGGGACAGGTGAGGACAATCCTCCTCATTCACACTCACAGAGAGACATGCTGGAGGGACAGGTGAGGACAGTCCTCCTCATTCACACTCACAGAGAGAAATGCTGGAGGGACAGGTGAGGACACTCCTCCTCATTCACACTCACAGAGAGACATGCTGGAGGGACAGGTGAGGACACTCCTCCTCATTCACACTCACAGAGAGACATGCTGGAGGGACAGGTGAGGACACTCCTCCTCATTCACACTCACAGAGAGACATGCTGGAGGGACAGGTGAGGACACGCCTCCTCATTCACACTCACAGAGAGACATGCAGGAGGGACAGGTGAGGACACGCCTCCTCATTCACACTCACAGAGAGACATGCTGGAGGGACAGGTGAGGACAGTCCTCCTCATTCACACTCACAGAGAGACATGCTGGAGGGACAGGTGAGGACACGCCTCCTCATTCACACTCACATAGAGACATGCTGGAGGGACAGGTGAGGACACGCCTCCTCATTCACACTCACAGAGAGACATGCTGGAGGGACAGGTGAGGACAGTCCTCCTCATTCAGACTCACTGAGAGACATGCTGGAGGGACAGGTGAGGACAGTCCTCCTCATTCACACTCACAGAGAGACATGCTGGAGGGACAGGTGAGGACAATCCTTCTCATTCACACTCACAGAGAGACATGCTGGAGGGACAGGTGAGGACAATCCTCCTCATTCACACTCACAGAGAGACATGCTGGAGGGACAGGTGAGGACAGTCCTCCTCATTCACACTCACAGAGAGACATGCTGGAGGGACAGGTGAGGACAGTCCTCCTCATTCACACTCACAGAGAGACATGCTGGAGGGACAGGTGAGGACAGTCCTCCTCATTCACACTCACAGAGAGACATGCTGGAGGGACAGGTGAGGACACGCCTCCTCATTCACACTCACAGAGAGACATGCTGGAGGGACAGGTGAGGACACGCCTCCTCATTCACACTCACAGAGAGACATGCTGGAGGGACAGGTGAGGACACGCCTCCTCATTCACACTCACAGAGAGACATGCTGGAGGGACAGGTGAGGACAGTCCTCATTCACACTCACAGAGAGACATGCTGGAGGGACAGGTGAGGACACGCCTCCTCATTCACACTCACAGAGAGACATGCTGGAGGGACAGGTGAGGACAGTCCTCCTCATTCACACTCACAGAGAGACATGCTGGAGGGACAGGTGAGGACAATCCTCCTCATTCACACTCACAGAGAGACATGCTGGAGGGACAGGTGAGGACAGTCCTCATTCACACTCACAGAGAGACATGCTGGAGGGACAGGTGAGGACAGTCCTCATTCACACTCACAGAGAGACATGCTGGAGGGACAGGTGAGGACACGCCTCCTCATTCACACTCACAGAGAGACATGCTGGAGGGACAGGTGAGGACAGTCCTCCTCATTCACACTCACAGAGAGACATGCTGGAGGGACAGGTGAGGACAGTCCTCCTCATTCACACTCACAGAGAGACATGCTGGAGGGACAGGTGAGGACAATCCTCCTCATTCACACTCACAGAGAGACATGCTGGAGGGACAGGTGAGGACAGTCCTCCTCATTCACACTCACAGAGAGACATGCTGGAGGGACAGGTGAGGACACGTCTCCTCATTCACACTCACAGAGAGACATGCTGGAGGGACAGGTGAGGACACGCCTCCTCATTCACACTCACAGAGAGACATGCTGGAGGGACAGGTGAGGACACGCCTCCTCATTCACACTCACAGAGAGACATGCTGGAGGGACAGGTGAGGACACGCCTCCTCATTCACACTCACAGAGAGACATGCTGGAGGGACAGGTGAGGACACTCCTCATTCACACTCACAGAGAGACATGCTAGAGGGACAGGTGAGGACAGTCCTCCTCATTCACACTCACAGAGAGACATGCTAGAGGGACAGGTGAGGACAGTCCTCCTCATTCACACTCACAGAGAGACATGCTGGAGGTGCCAAATTGACAGGAAGTAGTGTTTCTGTTGAAGCCTCCAACACGTATGTGCTCTGTCGTAGTATCCATAAAGACTAGATGTCTCGTTTGATAGATCCGGACGTCACCACATGGCGGCCATCTTGCTAGGGGGCAGCTCGCTCACCCATAACATTGTGTTGGTAGTTGGTAAATAACCATAACTTGCTCAATTTTCAACCGATTTTTAAACGGTTTGGTTTGTTATAAACGTCAGAGATGTAGCTATGACACTGTATAAATTATTACATTTTTTAGAAAATAATTATTCAAATGTATGCAGTGTCATATCTACATCTCTGACGTTTATAACAAACCAAACCGTTTAAAAATCGGTTGAAAGTTGAGCAAGTTATGGTTATTTACCAACACAATGTTATGGGTGAGCTGAGTTTCCTTTGTCGACGCTTCATTTAAAATAAATAAATAATAATAATAATAATAATCACGCAGTCACTGTGACAGGAGCTGGATTTCTATCTGAACAGTTTTATCCTTTTCTCGTGACTGTCTCTCTCCACTCTGGTCCTTTTTGGTCCCAGTCCCCTGATAATCTGGAGTCTTTCATGAGAATGGAGGTAAGTTTCAGGTGTTGCGTCCCCGTGTTTGAGACTTAAGTGTCACTCCCCTTATAGTTTCTAGAGCTAGCTCATTTAGCTTGGTATAGATTAGGTTTGATTGGTATTTAGTAAATGTGTTGTGTGGTCTTGATTTCACCTGAATCAGAAGCTGTGTCCCAACAGTCGCTTCACAGCTGTTCAAGTCTCCGTCCATTTCCTCCAGAACTGTTTCCAGTTTCATAATTTTGTCTCCGAAGGATAATTCAAAGCTCTGATAATAACCTGCCTCACTCATGAGTGCAGATGCGACTCCAGTTCCTCAATCTGCTGAATCTGCTTTCAACAATCTCTACTTTCTTTAATTGTGTGTTTATTTGTATAACTATGTAACCCTGGAATGTCGTGCTGTCTCTGCCACGCCTCCCTGTGTCCTCCGGGTCAAATGAGGGTTAAAAAGACACAGTCGGCCTCGAACTGAAGCTTCAGCCGTGCTGCTGCTACGACTCTCTGTCCACACAAGCTCTTTGGCTTTGTAGGAACATTAATCCTCGTCCATACTAAGCCCTAGGCCGCCCTGGATGTGTGACCTCCTCTTTAGACGAGTTATCTGCTTAGAGCGCCCACCCTGCCCACATGACCCGCAAGTCTCAGCTCTTCTAGAGGCCTTGTCTGTCTCCTCCACATGTAAACAGTTGTGTCCTTGTAAATAATCCAGAGTTTAACTAAACAACAGGGTCAGTGACACTTGTAATGGATCCTCCATGTTGTGTTCCTCACTGGAAGCTGAGGGTTTCGTCTGAAAGAGGCTCAAGCGATGAGAGCCTGACGAATCAGAGGAGGCTACATCGTGACAACAAAGCGGTCGTGAGAGACTGAGTGTAGGTCTCTGTTTCCAAACATCTTCGTTTCCGCCCAAGAGGTTTGAAAACAACACAGGTTTAGCAGCGTTTCCAAAAGTCTCTGTCTCAGCGGAGTAGTGTGGACGCTAGGGGTGGGGGGAAAATCGATTCAGTAACAAATCGGGATTCTTGTGAATAACGATTTAAATCGCCATGCTGCCTCCCAAATCGATTTTTTTTTAAATTAAATCTTATTTTTTTTTTAAAACATATTTATTGGTTTATACCGGGGGGGATATATGGGGGGAGCAACATCACCCCAGAGCATGTTGACCAGCTCTTGTTTTTGCACAAGAATCTAAACATACCCAAGCACTAGCTTTGCATCGCCTACATGCAAACAACAATAGCCTACTTTTTGTTTATTTCAAAGTTTATATTTTAATTAAACTTTTATTCATTCTATTTAATTTACCTTTTATTTATTGGTTAAAAGTAGCCTAAGTGGCATACATTTCTTAATCTGTCAGTTTGTGTGCAGTTGACAGAGGTTATACAATAATAGGGCACATTTTTATTTATATTCTCTATTGGCTGCCCGGCAGTCATTAAGTTAATGTTAATATTTGAAATAAAACTGGTAAAGCTCTAAGTGAATTTGACTGTGTTGTATTTGAAGGTATGATTCAACATTTTCCCATGGTCCAGTATTTAAAAAACAAAAAAATAACCAAAAGAAATCCCAGGAAATTGTAATATCGAATCGCAATACATATCGTATCGCCGGCTAAGTATCGTGGTCGTATCGGGAGGTCCCTGCCGATTCCCGTCCCTAGTGGGCGCCAGACGTATCTAGAGTGTGGCTGGAGCCTGAAACACCTGTGTCCTTCACCCTGACCTCTCCTCAGCTGATCAGCCTCTCACCTCCTCGGTGGAGATCCAGGTCGTTCACTCTTCTCCTCGTTCTCTCCCTGCAGGACTCCAAACTGCCCCTGTCTCTGAGGAGCAACCTGCTGGACCTGTTCAGCCAGATCGAGAGGGAGTTTGAAAACCTCTACATAGAAAACCTGGAGTGTGAGTTATCACAAATTGCAGAATGGCTGTGGTTTCAATAAAATATTTAATATTCTTGGTTTCTCGGTTATCATCACACGGAGAACACAATTTACTTTAAGACTTTTAAATATATAAAATTTCCAACTGAGGGTTTCAATCAGAATTTAATCAAACAACTGAAATGGTGTCATTTGTGAGATTTAGGAAGGATATTCTGGCCGATATTGAATATGAAATAATCACAGGGATGTTTTCACTGGTGTTAAAATCATCTAAATTGTACGGATTGTTTTCTTTACCCGAGAATGGGCCCTTTATATCTAAAGATTCAGTGTGTGGAATGTAGTGACATCTTGTGGTAAAATAAATAATAAACACTAGATTACCAACGTGCAGCCAGAAGCTTCTCATTTCTAGTCAGTCTCATTTTGAACCAGTGACCTTTGACCTCCTCAGTACGCAGAGAAATCGAGACGCTGAACGACCGCCTGGCTCCGGACGGACAAACCTTCGAGGGAGCAGATTTAGCCAAAGGAGCTCTGAAAACAAAAGGTGAGCAGCACTTCATACTCCTCTGGGTTTTCATCATTTTGAACGGTGCATGTATCGTGAAATGTAAACAGTGGCTGCAGCTATTTCTCTTATTAATTATGATTTCTCTGACATTAACTCGCAGCGAGTCACAGCACGAGTCAGCTGTCTCAGAAACTGAAGACCACCTACAAGGCTTCCACCAGCAAAGTGAGTGTTTTATTCATTTCTTCTCATAACTTTTTTTGCAGGGGAATGAAGGTTTCGTGAATTAAATAGTGAAATGATTATTGTATATTTGTCAGTTGTTTAAGTCTGCTTTTGTGTATGATCTGTTGCCAGTCCATTATCATTATGAGAATATAAGTTTCCATATCGGCAAACAGAATCACAGATACACCGATATGTCGATCAGGCTCATATTTGTTGATTTCTATCACTCAATTGATAAGTCGGTAAATTATTATGTTAATATTACAGTGTCAGTGCAGCAGAGAAAATCTTAATTGACTTTTTACTGAATACCAAATGGTTTAATAGGTTAAATTGGCCTCGTTGTTTTCCAGTAACACTTCTGAATGTTTCAGAGAAGAACTTGTGTCTCTCTCACCTTTTCTGCTCGTAGCCGCGTTCTAATTCTTGCCACGCCAGAGTAGGCGGAACCCGCAACTTCAGCAAAACCGGCTGGGAGTTGTGGGGCGGAGACTCATGGGTAATTCATTGATGATTTCTCCCCCTTGTGTGCCAATATGCATGAGCAGCCCAGCCAGGGGGACGACTCCCCCTCCCCACGAGACCTGGTCATTCAAATGTAGGAGTTCCAGCTCTTTGTTTCTGTGTGAGATGAAACTCGACCTGGTTTTCTCACTAACAGAACTTTTCAGTTGCTCCCTTCATTTTGATTTGGCTACTTGTTGGCATTCACATACTGGTACACTCTGGAGACATCAAGAACATGAAGCAGTGGTTACCTTTATTAATATCATACTCATGTAGGAGGAGCCTTCGCTGCCTGCTTTAGATCATGGCTTCATTTTGACGAGTGTGTGGTCTGCTGGTCGCTGCTTGGCCGTATCTGATTTAGCTTCTTTCATATCTTTTTTGGGCTGTTGACAGATATTAAATCAGATATCGACACATCTTTTGTTCTTCAGGACATTGATCTTGAAATAAAACTAGAACGGTATGACTCGGTGCCTCCGCCACGACCCAACAGTTCACTTAAAGGTGAATTATGAATCTTCAGCCACTAGGGGTTTCTTAATCACAACTATTTAACAAAAGGCCTTGTTGGATGACTTCATGGGATCATGGCAGTTGTTGTCATCATTGCCATTACCAATGAAATCCTGTTCCCAGGTGAGGTCATGTATTCAAGTTGTATTAAGCAGCAATCGGCTGCGAATAAATATACAACATAGGTCAAGTTGTTTTGGGATATTTTTAATGAAGAACCTTTACATTATACATCTTTAATTTCAAACCAGCTGCACACACTCATGGATATCAGCCCCCAAAGTGTGCCTGTGTGTTTTTATCTGGCGTCAGCGGTTGGAGACATCATGTTTTCCTGCGTCCGCCCATCCCACTCTTGGGAAGGCAAAGTCTCAGGAGCGTCTTGAGGGAATTTCTTCTGAGGCTGATTGATATTTATGACCGTGTGAAGTTTGCTGCAGCTTGATTGAATCTAATGATCTGATGGGCCTCGGCAGAGGAATGTGCTCGATTACACAAAAACTACTTAACCGATTTCCATGACATTTTGTGGGGGGGTGAGGGATCAGATGTCCCAAGGAAGAAACCTTTGAGTGGATCCAGGTTAAATGGGTTAAATTGAATGGGCTGATGCTCAGATCCTGAAGAACAAATGTGTTTCTTTCCAATCATGAGATTTTTCTCAGGGATTTAACATGTGACAGCTCACTTGCATCCATTTAGCCTTTAGCCTCTTTTCTATCACCCAGAAAACAAGTTGTTTTAAAAGACATCTACAATATAGATTTACTGTGAATCAAGTCAAATCTTGATGTGGCCAGAGCAGACTACACACTGAAGGGCATTAACCGCTGGGTGCTTTATATTCACTGTTCACTTACCTTGAGCTTCTTTTGCAGTTCTTCATGTTTTCCTTGAACCTCACATTCCCTGTTGCTTCCTTGTTCAACGCAACACCAATAAACCATCCGTGTTTCATTTAACAAGTTCTGGATTCATCATCATTCTCAGCACAGCAGGACACACTCAAGTTAAGGCCTTTGCACATAATCAGCAACGCAAATGAATGATGTGAATGAAATTACGAATGATTCCCAGGTGAATTTCGACGAGCCTGACTATTCACATTAAAGCTTGAGCGCCGAGCTGCAGAGAGATGTACTGGAGGGACAAGTGATGCTAGTGGAGGAGAACATGTGGAGTTTCACTGGTTCAGGAGCTTTAACTGTATCACAGCCGCTTCAGCACATAGAGAAGAAACTGCTGAAACAACTCAAACCAAGATCATAGTTTTATGTAATTAATTTTAGGTAATTAATTCGCTTTTAAACAGTCGTGGCTGTGGCGCCTTTGTCTGGATCACAGCTTCCAGTCGGCTACATCACAGCAGCTAACTGGAAAAAAATGACTTTGTAAGTTGTTCAAAATGTGATGTTGTCAGAAACTCGCTTTCTGGTTTAATATGTACATGTTTGAAGCAAAACACTGGAAAAATGACAGTCTGAAAAATTTAATCTGCAATAAACCGTCCCAGAATCAGTGAAAATTCCCCACGCTGATGTGAAAGCTTCATTTGTCTGGATACAGGTTCGACAAATATGAATCACAGGATAATGTGCAAAGACCTTTACCTGGGTCGACTCCTCCCTCATCTTCACATCATCAAACAAACCAACTTCAGCTTAGAGAACTCGTGCTTTGTGGAATGTAAATAAAACAAATATCAAGATGGGAAATACGTGCTCGTTGCATAAAGAAATGTTAATCTATTGCTAATCTGTGCTAACAAACCAGCAGCCACCTTTATGGTGTTTTTCATCATGTGATCTTCGTTGTCTATTTTTTATTTCTACTGTCGGTCGTTGAATATCTTTGGTTCAACAGATGATAAGGTTTGACGGGTGAATGATGCTGTTCTCTGTGATCTCCTGCTTCCTTTCAGTTGGAACTTACTTAGCGGCCTCTGTCCAAAACCAACCAAGAGTCCAGTTTGTATCATCCCTATCTTCAATGTAAACACCTCGACCACAACTCCTCTCGACTCTTAATAATCACCGGCCTTTTTCCGCTGTCTCACCGTAACTCTGTATTTTTTGCCCCCTCCAGATTTTTCTTTCTTGCGGTTTTGCACTTACAGTAATCCTGGTATGATAAAAGCAAGATGCAGTGTGTCGCCACCAGATCTGGGTTGATGGTCAGTGGTGGTGACTGTTTTAAAGCACATGGAACATTAGACGGGTGGCGTTAATGGCGACCCCACCCGTCATATGCCCCAGATGAGCTTGAAACAAACACTGTACCAACAAAGATATTTTTGGTAAAACCTCTTGAACCCAGGACTGATATAAATAACGCAGTAATAAGGCAAAGCTTCTTAGCCCCGGAATACTACACAGACCCTCTGCTGAGCAGCTCCTCAGTTCTGCTCCTCTGCTTCCTCCCTCCATCGGACCAGGGTTCCTACACAGCTCCGGAGACGTCTGGGGAAGTTTTAACCCCTAGCATCTCAAAAATATGATAATTTATAAGTAGAAGTCAAATCTATAACGATGCAAAGTGTTGGGTCTTAATCGTAGAGTGTAAATCAACATGGACGACGCCTGACTCCACTTCCGCCTGACATCCTGAAATGAAGCTGAAACATCCAAGATGGAGTCAGTCTGTGATACACGCCCTCGACCAATCAGGAGCCAGTCTCAGCTGTCAATCATTCAAGATTCAAGATTTTTTATTGTCAAATGAACAGAGATAACATGAAGTAGTCACTGTCAATGAAATGCTTGGGTCACACACTCTCTTTAAGCAATGCTCAGTAATTTCAACCCAAAAAAATAAAATAAAAATAGAAACAGAATAAAATAGAATAACAATGAAATAGAAAATCAAAAATTTAAAATAGAAAATAAAATATATACATCTAAATATATATCTTTACAGATGAATGTTCAATTTGTGCAGTAGTGCATCTCAGCCCATTTTTACATCATCAAATAATTTATAAAACCAAACTTGATGAGATCTACCTCAAATGACAGAATTTGATTTAATGTGTATTTTAATTATGTCGTCCATCTTTATTTATACTCTATGTTCCTAATGCCCCAAAATATGCATCATTTACATTCTTCAACTCGACTATAACTTCTGTCAAAGTGATATTTAAGAATCACAGTAAAGTCAGACTTCACAACCCAAAGACGAGGAGGAGTCACGATGTGTAGGAGCCCTGTCGGCGACACAGCTGTGCTTTGTGTCTTCAGGTGTTTGTGTGTTGACTGGAGTTTGTTGTCGTGTCAGATTGTTTCCAGTTTCAAGGCGACCACGTCCCGAGCCGTGTGCCAGCTGGTCCGGGAGTACGTGGGCCACAGAGATGGAATCTGGGACCTCAGCGTCACCAGGACTCAGCCCGTGGTGCTGGGTACAGCGTCTGCAGGTAGTCACTCATTTTATTATCATTATTTTACCAGTTCGGTCTTTGTCAGGTTTCGTTCGTGGGTGAAGGAATTATGTTTTGGGGTGAAAACAATATCTTAAGAAAGCCTTTAGTGTGATTTCTTTATATTTTGACCAGTTTTCACTTCTTCTCAAAACTTAATGGATCAGATTTCAGGGGTCAAAGGTCAAGGTGACCTCATGTGAAACTGGAAATGTATGATTGAAGCTGCTGTGACAGTTACTTCTATCTGTCTCTTTGTTTTTGCAGCTTCTACATAGATTAAAATCTCACATTTATAGTCAAACCTTAACATCTTTTATCTTATTTGACCGCTTGCTGAAACATTTATTTCATACCAGATTTAACCACAGTTTTAAAAAAAACGATGACCAATCAGAATCAGGTTTTATTGGCCAAGTAAGTTTACACAACAAGGAATTTGACATGGTGAAGTGGCTCTCGGTGTGCTTGCACAGAATACACATCACAAAACAAAACAGTACAATAAATAATTAACAATATATGCCATTGCTTTCATACTTTTTACCCTCCATTAGAAATGAAAAAATGATTTTTCATTTACAATGTCTTCCAACAGACCACACTGCGATGCTGTGGAGCATTGAGACTGGGAAGTGCCTCCTCAAGTATCTGGGCCATCAAGGATCAGGTAAAGCTTAGATAGAAGTTATGAAACGTGTGCTTTTGAATTCTGCCATGTTCTTTCAAGTGTCTCTTTAAAGGCCATTTCAAAATGTGATGGAAAGTAAATAGAATGTTGTCTGTTGTGAAGTAATACAGTTCACCATGTCTCCGCAGTCAACTCCATCAAGTTCCACCCGACTGAGCAGATGGCTCTAACAGGTGAGGAAACATCCTGAATATCCAATGTGGTATCAACACACTTTCGTTTTCTGAACTTTTATTTTCTGGAAAGACCCAAATATGAGCCATGCAGAACCTCCTGGTATCGATATTTAGATGTGTGGGATTTTTCATTTTGTAATAACATTTTACTGTATACACTATCCTTTTCTGTACATTTTACTGTACACACTATCCTTTTCTGTACTTTTATTTTCTGGAAAGACCCAATTATGAGCCATGCAGAACGTCCTGGTATCGATATTTAGATAAATGGGATTTTTCATTTTGTAATAACATTTCACTGTACACGTGGAATCGCAGACACAAACAGAAGAGTCTTTACACAGCTGCTCCCGTGCAGATAGTTGTTTTTCTCCCGTGATAGTTTCAGACAGGTCATTTTGACTCTTCTTTCAGACCTGCACTGAATTATATATAATCTCCTGGAATTATCCAGAGTTCAGAGAATGTCCGGACCCTGTTCTGTGGACGTTCTCCAGAGTTCATGTCTTTGTCTTTGTCCCTTGTCTCGTCCTCAGCCTCCGGAGACCAGACCGCTCACATCTGGAGGTACCAGGTCCAGCTTCCCACTCCACAGCCTGTTGCTGATATGAGCGTGAGCATCAACAGTCCTTCAGTTTGTGTTGCTGTGTTACTTCTGATGTTGCGTGAGTTGTTTAAACGTCCGTCCCCTGTCTCATCCGTCCCTCGTCTGTCTCTTCTGCACCAGCAGCAGACGCCCTGTGAGGACGACGTGGACTTCTCGGATAAAGACGAGCCCGACGGCGAAGTCGAGGGTCCGAATGATTGTCCGTCCGTCCGCGTGGCGACCACGACCCTGCGGAGCCACCAGGGCGTGGTGATCGCTGCTGATTGGCTGGTGGGGGGCAAACAGGTGGTGACGGCGTCCTGGGATCGAGCCGCCAACCTGTACGATGTGGAGACGTCGGAGCTGGTTCACTCGCTCACTGGTAGGAGGAAGGAAAATATCGTGTTGAAGTTGGGAGGTTTTATTAAGAATTAAAACATTTGTTTGACTGTGAGGAACAAAATAATTCTTAAATGCAACACGGAGATTGAAGTAGTTTGGCTTGTAATCCAGCAGAGGGCGCAATAGTTACCCCACTAACTGCAGGGTGCAACAAAAGGTAATTATTTCATTGTGTGTGTACGTGTGTGTGTGTGTGTCTGTGTGTGTGTGTGTCCAGGCCATGACCAGGAGCTGACCCACTGCTGCACACACCCCACCCAACGCCTGGTGGTCACCTCGTCCAGAGACACCACCTTCAGACTGTGGGACTTCAGAGATCCGTCCATCCACTCTGTCAACGTGTTCCAGGGACACACCGAGTCAGTCTCACACAGACACACACACACACACACACACAGATACACACAGACACACACACTGACAGACAACATGTATGTGAGGTCAAATACTATCGATAAACAGCCAAAGAACTAGAACGTAGATGCATCAAGGTTGTATTTGCATTTTTTACTGAGAAGTTTTACTCTCTGAACTTTAAATACTGATTTGTTTTGAACAAGATAAAAGAGTTGTTGGGGATTCAAGAGGAAATGCTTGACCAGGTTCTGTTTCTCACCCGTGTCCTTGTGGTCGGCAGCACGGTGACGTCGGCTGTCTTCACGGTCGGAGACAACGTCGTGTCCGGTAGCGACGACCGAACCGTCAAAGTGTGGGACCTGAAGAACATGAGGTCGCCCATAGCAACCATCCGCACCGACTCGGCTGTCAACAGGTCTCACAAAACACAAACTCACTGTGGATGATTTTTACACAGATAATTATACAGAACATTTGAGGATAATAAGATGCTCGAGGTGAAAAACTACATTGGTCGTTAACGTATCAGGTCAATAACCAGGTTGTTAAACTGAAGCAGCACTGGTCAAATGTCTCTCCAGTAGAAAACAAACTTTGTAGTTTAAAGGCTGCAACTAACATTAATGTTTCAGTTTTCCTCTTTCAGACCAATAGATCAAAACCCTAAAATAACGCTTGTTTGCATTTTATTTACATTTGCGCTGATTTGTGGCAAAGAAAAGCTGATTTGTTCATTCAAACTGTAAAAATGACGTTATCTTTTGTGTGATGCCTATAACTACATGATGTGGAGCTGCCTATGTTATAACACCTGTGTGTGTTACACTGTTGAGATGCTTGTGTGTTCCTCCTGCTCAGGATCAGCGTGTCGGTGAACCAGAGAATCATCGCTCTCCCTCACGACAATCGGCAGGTCCGACTGTTCGACATGTCGGGGGTGCGGCTGGCTCGCCTCCCGCGGACCAACAGACAGGTGAGTCAGTGGAGGAGACGCACACACACACACACACACACACGCACACACACACACCCAGTCAAATTAGCGAACTTTTAAGGTATCTCCTCAAAAATGTAAATATAAAGTTTTGAGTGAATTCTAGAACGACGTGAACCACATTTACATCTGCAGTAATATTACTTTACTGGTGATTTTATTGCGAACTGGATCTTGATCACATGACTGTAAATGAATCAGGTTCCAAAACACCTCCAAAGGTTTTCAGAGACACCTGAACACATGTAAATATATAAGATAGTCAGGTGATCAAGATCAGGACAGTCTTGCAGGGTCAGGGCTCCCACCAGTCAACAGAGTCACCACAGGCAAACTGAGTCCTGATAAACCGATAAATGTCGTTGATGAATCCACTCTACTCACATTGGATCTCCGGAATGAACAGACCCTGACAAAGACAGACTGTCTGCATAACTATGCTAGTAAAGTTTTTCTAGAAAAAAACCTCCAGCGCGCGTTTTAATGACGTCGTGTGGAGGCACTCTCACGTGATTGGCTTGGAGCAGTGAGACAGCTGATTGGCTACAGACGATCCCCTCTTAGAAAAAACGCATTTGTGGATCAGGCTCCTGTCAGGAGAGTCTCAAAAGTCTCACACACAAATGCAGCGAGGTTTACAAATTAAAAGCACTTTGTAAATGCAGGTCCAACAGTTTATATATGAATGTAACAAGCTCCAAACATGTATTTGATGAAGATTGCAAATACTTTTACATGCGTATATTTGTAATTTTATTTTCTATTTGTGTGTGCATCGGAAATATGTTTATGAATCTTATGTTTTACATGTGAATTTTTTTACTTATATATGGAATGAAACATATTTGTGTGTGCATTGAAAATGTATTTGTGTTTTGAGTCACATATATATATATAAATCCCCAAATACATTTGTGGGTCTTTTTTGCGCATGTATTCATTTCTGTGTGCATTTATTACTTATGAGACTGTTCTAGCTCCATAGATTTTGCATTTGCAGCAACATTCACTCTCAACATTGATTTAATCCGTCACTGGACATGAATTCTGATTTGTTTACTCTCTTGTTTGTCTCACAGCACTTAGCTCGTCCTTGTGCTCAGTGTCTAACAGTTGCTGTGTTTGTGTTTGTGTGTCTGTGTGTGCTCAGGGTCACCGGCGCATGGTGTGCTGCTCGGCCTGGTGTGAGGACAACGCCTCCTGCAACCTGTTCAGCTGTGGCTTCGACCGGCAGGCCATCGGCTGGAACATCAACATTCCCGCCCTGCTGCAGGAGAAGTGACCTCCTGCTGTGCGCTCGCAGTGACACTCCGACCAAAGACAGATGCTCCATGCCACCTGGGAGGGAACCAACAGTCTGGAAATCACCACCACTGATATAAACCCGAACGCAACTGTTTGTTTTCTGTGTGTTGAGGCGATTCATCGACGTGAGAAAACAGAAACAAAACCCAAACTGGTGAAAAAAGCACAGAGTTCTAACAGGAGAGGAAGTGAGGCGCTGCACATCCCCTGCTTGAAGCTAATTTAACCTGTTAGACAAATAATCTTCAAGTTTGGCAGAAAAATCCACTAGTTTAATTAGTTATGGGTCGTTTATACCTGGAGTTAATATTTGATTAGCTTGTTGATTTGAACTTTAACACCTGAGATCCACAGCGTCACATCTATAATCCACATTATCCTAAGAAAAGCTTTTAGACGTGTTGTTGTGTTTGGTCAGGTGACAGTTAGTTGTGTCTCCTGCTCAGTGTGAAGACGTCTGACTGAGCGAGTAATGCACCTTTTAGAAAAAATACCAGACCCTGTTTTAGAAAAGATAACTTCAGCTTCTGAACGTAGGACGAGGGGAGAGTTCTACTTTTCTCCTTTAACGTGAAATTTGTCTGGTTCTTCTTCTGTGGTGACTTGGAAAAGATCGAACAAGATGTTTGTTAGGTAATTTAGACTGTAACCTCCTCCCGTTGTACAAAAATATAACCAAAATGTCAGGGTACCGCCATCTTGTGCTCTCTGACGTCATGTGGAGGCGGAGTCTGTGCAGGAGGGAGCTTCGGTATCGAGGTCTCGACCAATCACCACGTCTCAGCACCTTTTATACCATCAAATAACCAGTTGAAACCAAACTGATCAAACATCAGAGGGATAAGATAAACTTCTGGAAGAGTTTCGTCCATCTTGTCTTTTTACAGTTGATGATGAGTCTTTAGTCCACAGAGAAAACTCGTGGTGAAAAGTGATCATCGATCCAAACTCCTGTCGAAGAAGGAGAACGTACCAGTGACGCTGTTTAATTGCTTTGGACACGTTGCACAGAAAAATAACACATTTTATAATTTGATCAAAACTTATTTCTAGATTAACTTAAAAGGCTTGATTCTAAATATGTCATAATTGGTGTCCAGTGTAAAACGGGTTTATAAAACCCTCTGAGGCCCGGCCTGGCTGTTGTATCCGTACTTAACACGATTGTTAAAAAGATAATAGCAATGTTTTTATTTGTAATTCATGGCAGAGCCCTTTAGTCGTTAGTGTTGAAACACTGTTGTGGGGATTGTGTCAGTGTCATGTTTGTCTTGGTACTTTAAAAACAAGTCGAATCTCTGGAGGAGTGTCGTGATGCGTTCGCTGTCCCTGCTTTGCTTCGTCACTGCCATGAAAACACTGAACACGTGTTCAAGTGAATGGGAGAGGCTGAGATGATGTGTGTGTCTGTGTGTGTGCGTGTGTGTGTGTGCGTGTGTGTGTCTGGTGTTACAAGTCGATGTTTAAAAGCGTGTTTTAATCCGTAGTGGGCAGTTTGAATCCGGACTGCAGCGTAGCCGTGGTGCGGCTGTAGTTCTCACGTGTGTGTGGTTCAGCTCGTTAGTTGCCGTGGTAACACAAACAAGCAGTAACACAAACAAGCACAGTTCATGTCACAGTGATCACTTCTTCACTTCGTTCTCATTTTAGATCCTTGGAGCTTGTGTTGCTGGTTTGTAACGAAGCTGCATGGAAGGAGCCCGACAGACACGGGTTTTAGTCCGATTCTGATATTGGGAAGTAAAAACTTCTTTCGATATATATTAGCCGATAAAATAAACAAAAAATAAGACAAAATATGAACATTAATAAAGATCTTTTATGCTTCATTTCGTCTGTTATCTGCAAACGTAAACAAAGATGCTGATATGATATAGATCTCATTTCAGACAACTACATCATCTTTGGAGAAGTGGTTCCTCACCTTACTGCCGAATAACTTGATAAAAAAATAGTCTAATAATAATAAGAGGAAATACTTTGAAATGAATATATGCTGATACTCGCCGATATGACTCTAATATCTGCAAACCGATGAATCAGTCGGGCTCTGGACGTGATCGACATTTCTCTCCTTTGAGGGTAAAAAACAACCTTTTATTTCCAGTGTCGTTCATATGAAAACAATTAGCGAGCCTATTGAAATGTATTCCGAGCAATAGAGAATTCTCAGTAACGATTTCATTGTAATAACACAGCGCTTGTCTAAAAGGCAAATGTAGTAAGTTACAAGCTATAACCGTTTGTTGGTGGCTGCACTTTGTATTACAGCTGCAGCTCTTTAGTCAGCCTTTATATGACATGAGGCTACATTTCATATTTCTGGTTTTTGCAACGTTTAGTTTGTGTGAAGAACATTAAAATCTGTGTGTTTGTGTTCGATCTTTACTTTTTTACCAACACTGAGCCACTTTCATAATTCACCAGTTCCACGTGAGTGTTCAGTCACGCTGGCTCCTCGGTGTTCAGTGTTCTGTGTGATGACAGGTTGATGTAGAGCCGACGCCCACACATCAGTTCTCACAAGATAATAAAAAGATGAAACTGTTGATTGTAACTGGAACATGCGTCTGCTTGTGAAATCAAATAAACCATTGGTAGTGTTGGGATGTTTTGTCATTGAGTGGTTTCTGTGTGTGTGAGTTTATTCTTTTGAAACCCAGAGATCACCGGCGTCATAATAATTCAAGTTCAATTTCATCACGAGACACAGAAACTATCACAAATAAATCAATTTATTTGCAGTGGTAAAAATACTCATGACCAATATAAACTACATAATCTCTGCGTACCGAATATTAAAAGTTTACATTTCAATAAACACCACCAGGGTTCAGTAGAAATCCTCAGGAAACCTTCACAGAAACATTCAGAGGCGTCAGACATAGAAAACAACTTCTACACAAACGACCTTTGGGATATTTGTAACTAAATTAATCATTAAAATTATATAAATGGAAAAAACTACATTTTAAAAGCATTTTCTTAGGTTTGGTCTGGACTGCACATCCTGTAATGTCCACAAGCTCCCTCTAGGTGGCAGCATGTGCACATTATATCACTGTTCAAAATGCATGAGGGTGAAAACAAAAGCAACACAATTAAAACGGTGAGCAACACAAACATGTAGGATCAACATTACCAACACAACGAACATTTTCAAAAAGAAACCGAACACAATAAAATAGGATTTATCTTAAGGGTCCTCACAGGATTAAAAGTAGATGGAAGATAAAACTGGAAGTTCAACTGGTTTTTCTTTGGGTATTTAACAGCAAAAATGACCTTTGACCTTTCATTCACATTAATTACAACACATCAGGAGGATCTGTCCGTGTCCGATTGTTGATATTAGCAAATATGTTCTAAATGTTTCTTTTAAAACTGACTTTGGACCATTTTCACCTCAATGTTTCTTCTTCTTGTGCCACCAGTTTATTTGGTTTATTTAGGATTTCATTTCTACGGATTAATGAACATATGAAACTAGAGGCCTAGCGCTCCGAGTGCCGAGGCTAGAGACGTATCTCACCATGTTACACCAAAAATCTTCTAAATCAGATCCATGGTTTTCCCTGCTGACTAACAAACAAACAAACACTGAAGCGTAGCCTTCGTGGCTGAGAGGTAAGACGATGTTTAGAGCTGATTGGTGATACTGCGATGGTTGAACTTTAAGCTAGCTAGAGCATTAGACTCCAGAGCAGAGCATAACCAATATGTTGCTCGATATCGAGAAGCTTTAGACCCAACTAGTGACTTTCTTTTTAAAAAAATCCAAATCTAACAACGTTTTAGAAAACTAAAGTTTAACCTAAACGCTAGCTCGTTGCTCCGAACTTGTTTTATGTGTAAAAATATCTGAAAACAGCACAACTGCTTTCTTTAGATGAAGTATGAAGTGATACTTCAAGGGACATCGCAGTTATACGATTTTTAGCAGCGCAGATCATAGACTCGATGGACAACTCGACTTGATCCTCAGAAGAGAATCTGAATCATCTGATTCGCCCCCTGGTGGCTTGCTGCATGAACCCTCCACCATGTCAGCAGATGGGACACGACCTGTATCCAGAGTGTTTTGGCCTCAGGAAGCTGAGACGCGTCGTCCATCTTAACGTCTCCGGGCTCGGTTTCAATCACCATTTCTCACTCAAACAAAAACAGTTTTATTGGGAATTTTGGATGCGTTAAAATACTGAGGGAATTAATGGTAAAGGGCTATCGGATTCTTACGTAGACGCAGCAATTAGCGCATCTAGCAGCATTTAGAGATTTTTCTACCCGGCTAGCTAAATTATAAGTCGTTGGCAACACAAGTCCAGAGCTGACATTAGCAGCTTTTAGGCTAAACGCTAACGTTTCTCTGCTCCCGCTTTATCTTACTTCCTGCTGTGTGTCCTTTGTGCTCGTTTGAATGATAAATAATTATGTAAGTCGTCTTTTCGAGGTTATATCGTAACCTCCTTCTTTATCCAGCGTCACATTCTTTGTGCTTCATCGATATGTAAACTCCCCCGACCTTCACGCCGACCTTCCGTTTTCAGCATCGAACTCAGCGGCTCACGTGCTGACGGGTAACCCCCCCGGCGGTGGAGGTTTCCGGAGCCACGCCCCGAGGCCGGCGCCCTGCAGAGCGCTGGTGAACTGCTGCAGCGCCCCCTGGTAGCGTCCGGCGCTCAGCTTGGAGCCGGCGTACGTCCCGGTCGAGGCTCCGGCGCCCGATATCTGACCATGAGAGACAAGGAGAGACGGACATAAAGGTGAGTTTCAGTCTCGCTAATCAAATGACACACGATGGATTTGTGGATATTCGGGAGGATTCATGTTTTGCCTCAGATTAAAAATAACGTCTGTAAATACTTCAGCCTCCTTGTAATGAATCATATCTCCCATGAAAATACACATTTTACACAGCAGACATTTGACTTGTTACTGCAGGTGTAACTAATAACATTAATTATGGTTTCCCAGAATGCCATGCTGCTGATTCAACAGCAGAAACCAGGAAGTGACATCTAAATCAAACATTATTCACATCCAAGTTTTGCTGAGTGAGAATGTCAGAAATCAGAAACAGCGATTTGTTTCCCTCCAATCATATTCGTGCTTTGCTTATTGTTCCTTGAAACTTTATTCTAACGATCTCAGCTCATGATGGACGACTCAAACTGTAAAGCTTCAAAAGGACTTATCACGTTATCCAGTCATATTATTTTCAGGTTCGATCAATTAGGAATTAAAAGAGCATTTGTGTTATAATCTATAGAGTTAATTTAATGTTTAATGTCAGTTTTACAAACATCAACATTTCTTTTATGGAAAAGCAGATTTCTGAGTTAAGTTGATGTTTTGTTATCAAACGCTTAAGGATAATATTCTCTCTCTTTTTGCTCAGTTTAGTCTTTAAATGCTGATTAAATGATTTGTCTTTGATATTAAGAGCAGCTTCTTTAAAGACTCCAGGTGCTAGTTATATAAATATATATTCACTCTTTCTGCCATCATCAAATTTTAAGCCAAGTCATACATATTTTAATTTCCCATTGGAAGGAGTTGCTTTTAAAAGCACTTATAATGTGGCAGAGCTCGGGGACAATGTGCTGTTTTCCAGAGAAGTTGCTTTCCTTCTGTTGTTAAATTATTTGGTAGATCTCAGCCAACGTCTCATCTTCACGAATCTGTGCAGATTCTATTGTTTGGAAAAGCAACTTTAATGTGGATATGAGGATAAGTTCACCGCTCGTGCTTTTGCTTTTTGTTCTTCATGAGAAAAACAGTTTTTTATTAAAGGTTAAAAAGAGAAAAACACAGACGAAATTAAACAATTTGCCTTCAAGTGAATTCTGTGAATCATATTCAGTGATTTGTGTTTGAAGTTATCTACTCGTAATCTCATGCCACTCACATCCCCTCTCTGCCTGAGTTCCCTTGAGCAATCTCCTGACATGACCCCTCAGCAGGTTCAGTGTGTTCCCGTGTCGGGGGGGCTCTGACCCACCTGACGCTGCAGCTCCCGCCAGCGCTCGAACAGCGAGCTCCTGCAGAGCTGCGATGGCGTCCCAGAGTCCCGCCTCCTCCCGGTGGAGCTGCTGATCTCCTCCGGGCCTCCGCCCCCCCGGCTCCAGGTCAGGCTCACGCTCGGGGCCTTCCCCCCCGCCGGCCGCACCGCGCTCAGACCTGAGGAGACGAAACCACGTGGTCACATGGTGGAAGACGTGATGTTCACCAAGGAGGAGAATTGGCTTTTTGAGGGCTTTAACATGCTCAATTTCTTACCAAAATTTGCAGAAAGTTAGAAAGTGGTGAAAATTTACGTATTCTGAAGGAATTTTCAATGGGCGTCGCAAAATGGCTCAACGGTGCCCCCCCGAGACCCCTGGAACGTGTTCACATTAACCGGTCTTCACAAAAATCGATACACAGGTGTATCATGACCAGACAAACAAGAAAGTCTTTCGGTGTAATTAGAAAAACACAACAGGAAGCCTGCTGTTTTGCATTTAGTGGCCATTTTTTAACTTCTTTTTTCTTTCTTCTTTTAATTTAATAAATTACGTATGTAATCAATCATTTATTCTTATTCTTATCCCCCCTCTTTTTCTCTCGGAGTGAGCACTGTTTGATGTTTGTTGTTCTTTCTATGCATTGCACACTGTACTTGAATACCATGTATAACAATATTGTATACAGTTGAAAAAATGGACCAAGAAAGTCACTGTCTGAAAATGCAGATTGTTTTGTTGAAAACGAAATAAAAAATAAGTTAAAAAAAATAAATGTTGCTGTGGATTCGTGAATTTTTCAATTTACATTATGAGATATGGCTTTTTTTTTACATTTTCCTCCGGTAGAAACTTATGGATCTTAATTAATTAAGCAATCAACTGCAGCTAGATTGAATTCCATGAAACCGCCCGGTCGTGGTGGATTTTATTATATTCTCGTTATGTTTTGGAATATCACCTCCACCAATCAGGTTCTGTTTTCATCCCTGTCAGCTTGTTTGTTGTTGTTTTGTTTGTTAATCAGCAGGATGACGTAAAAACTAGCGAACAGATTTCCACGAAACGTGAACCGAGAGAGAGGCCCTTTTATTTTGGTGAACATCCGGAAATCCAGGAATCTTTCTTATTACTGTTGGATTATTTATTTATTTGAATTTTTTTGGGCCATTTTCACTTATTTCCCAGCAAATAATTCATGACTGTTGATTTATAAAAATCTGAAATATTGAGAGGACTGATATGTTCTCTCTCAGTCGTCTCAACACCACATGTCTCCAGGACACAGGAGGAAGTGTGTGTTTGTGTTTGTGTGTCGACGCCACGTGGACCTACAGCTGAGCAGCGGCGGCCGGCGGCGGTAGGGGGGGGGCAGGTGCTTGACGGCTGCCAGGCGCCGGGTCAGGACTCGGCCCATGTGACCCGTGTGGCTCAGCGTCCCCACGGTCAGGCTGTGCAGGTAGACCGGCTCCACCAGGTGGGACAGGAGCGCCCCCTGGAGGCCGACCACGCTCCACCTGTCGACACAAAAAACAGTTCTGCAGTCGTATCATACATATTTATTTTTTCAGATTCATATTCACTCTGACCTTTGACCCTGGAGCACTGAAATCACCTCAGGTAATCAGTGACTTCAAATATGACTGATCAAAAGCTGAAGAAATTCCCTCGAGGCCAAAACATGTTTTTGAAGCAAGTGTGACCTTTGACCTTTGACCACCAAAATCGACTCAGTTAATCACCTGGGAGGTCACATGTCACAACTCTAATCCACACTCACACTCACTTTGCCATTTTGTCGGTGCAGGACATGGAGACCAGACGTTGCCCCGGCGACGGAGCGTCCCGTTTCTGATTGGCTCCTCGTGCCGTGACAGGCAGCGTGCCCTCCCCCCCGTTGACCTTCGCCCTGAGGTGAGAGCGACACCTCCGGCCGGGATCTGACAGAGGAGGAGGAATCAGATCAGGCGCCATAACTGCTGAGGTTCCATAGAGCGAGATATCTTCTGCACTGATTTATTATTTCACTGATTTCAATCTCTTGTCATGTGTCTGTTTCCGTGGTTACAAAAACAACTGAACCAATCAGAGTGTCAGCAGCAAATCGGACTTTATGTTCTCAGAGTGATAGAAAGTGACCAGAGCCCCGCCCCCTGCACGTCAACTACCTCGTTAAGGAGCAGCCAATCGGGTGAGGATGCTCATGACCTGCGGAGAGTGAGGTCATGACTTTACTCCGACAGGTTTCTAACGTTTCTGTTGAATGTTGAATGTTTGACTGAAGCACCAGATGATAATAGCAGCAGCATAATCAAGTCGTTATGATTTGATCCAATATACTAGATATTTATCTTCTGTTTTTAGCTGAAACCTTTCAGAGTGTTCTGGTCTGACACCAGTATAATCGTGTGTGTCTCACAGGCAGCACTGGTCTCGTAGGGGCAGTTGAGTCGAGCGTCTCCACACGGCGACGAGCTGACGAACATGTGGAAGAAGACGCCGTCCTGCAGCCGTAAGCCGCCGCCTTCATTTGGAACGAAGATGGATTGTTCCTCGCCGTCTGCCGGAGGACTGGAGAGAGGAGAGACAGAAATATGACATAAAGAGACGATTCACGTTTCAACGCGAAAAGAAACAAAACCAGATTCTGGCAAAAGGCTGAAAACACTTTTTACATAATCAGACAAAGTTTACTGTGATATTTTTGGGACCTTTAAAAAGTTAAAGAAAACATTTTCATGTCTGCGTGTGATTAAATATTTGAGACTAAATCAGCAACAATCGAAGTTTAAGGCTTTGATATCTTCTGATCTTAACAAACATCTCAGCGTTAGTATCCAGGATATTTTGGCGTCATCTCTGGATGGTGGGAGGAAGTTGAGATGTGGCAATAGGGTTGCAAAAAGGCGGAAAGTTTCCGGTAAATTTCCGGAAACTTTCCAGAAACTTTCCATGGGAAGTTAAGCTCGGGATTTTGGGAATTTTGAAAAAAAACAAAAAAAACGCAAATGAAACGCTGAGCAATAAAAACATCATTCAAAACTCTATTTTAAAGATGTATGGAACGTTGAGTTTCAACCCTCCACTGTGCATTCTTCCATTACATGCACAGATAATTCCCAGCATGCTTCACTCTACAGCAGGACTATTGAGGCCTGCTGTAGAGTGCAGGACTAGTCAGGTAAGTTTCCATGATATTACTGGGAAAATATATTAGCATGCTGATTGAGGATTGTTCATCTGTTCATCTAGACTATTTCCATTCATTTATCCATCAATTGTAAAATATGTTTACAGACGATTCCAATTGTTTGGCTAACTATTTATATCTCTGGCATTGCATTAGTGTTTTTTTACAAACTTTCTTCTCATCTTATTCTACAGAACAATGCCACGTGCACTCTCTCATGTGTGGAGACATTTCACCTCATCCAATGTAGAAGGAAAGGCTGTGTACATTTGCAAATACTGTGCAAAGACCTATGTTAAGAATGACACAACGATGCAGAAGCATATAGTCAAGTGCCCAAAGTTTCCTCAGGGCTCAAATCAGCCTATGACAAAACAAAATGTTTATATTTATGTCTGTGTATGACAAGGTAAATACAGTTAGTATAAATTACCCACAACATTTCCCATTAATTCCCGTTAATTCCCGTATATTCCCGTTAATTCCCGTAAATTCCCGTAAATTCCCATGGAAAGTTTCCAACTTTGAATATTCCCGGAATTTTGCAACCCTATGTGGCGTCCATCTTTATTCGCAGTATGTGGCTGAGGCCGACTCACGATTGGTCGACAGCAGAGCCTCGATCGCTTCTACTAAAAAACTAAACTGTGCGTCTGTGGCGTTTCCGACCAAGAACAAGATGAATAGTTGTGTTTGTACCAGAGCAGCAGCTCCAGCTGAGCGTACAGGAATCGAACCACACTGTAAAAAAAATACGTTATATAACAGAACTTTACTTTTTATTTTACAGATATTTTCTGTATTTTTAAAAAACCATTCAATTTACAAGAAGAGACTGTGATTTTACATGTCAAATGTAAAATAACATGAAATTACTGTAACTGTGAAAACCCACGATATTTCTGTTTTTTTACAAAAAAAACAAATAGAAATACACATATTTATTGTTAAAATACGTTCACAAATGTATCGTAATTTCACAAATATTTGCCTGTTATTTAAGGGAGTAAACTGTTAAATTCAACTTTAAAACTATAAAAAAAATAAGAAATCATTTAAAATTACTGAGAAATTAATAGTAAAATAACTATTTAATTTTTAATTTTACTAGAATTTCTTTGTTAATTGACTAATATTTTCATTGAAAATAACCAAAATTACTGTGATTACCTAGATGGTAACATTTATTAACATTATATTAACATTTATTTTGAAAGGACATCTGGAGAGACATAGGGAAAGGGGAAAGCTTGAGAGGGTGAATAATATGCAGAGCAAAGAGTTGGACTTGAATTTAGGGCTGCTGCAGCAAGGACTATATAGCCTCTGCTTATTGGGCATCAGCACTACCAAGTGAGCTGCAATTAAATGCTTTCAATAAAGCATTTCACTGATGGAGATGCTGCTACTTTATTGCAGCTGCTGCTTCAGTACTGAAGCAGACACACTGTATGATGACTGGATGTTCACTCATAGCATGCTCATATTGTCAAGGGCAGTTTATTAGCCAGACTGTAAGATGCAAACACAGTTCCATTAACACTCAGTCATTTGTGTATAATATTATTTTTGGTGCTGATTTTAATGCATCTCAATAAATTAGAATATCATGGAAAAGTTCATTTATTTCGATAATTCAATTCAGAAAGTGAAACTCATATATTATATAGATTGATTACATACAGAGTGAAATATTTCATGTGTTTATTTCTTTTAATTTTGATGATTATGGCTTACAGCTAATGAAAACCCAAAATTCTCTATCTCAGAAAATTAGAATATTACAAAAGATCAATAAAAACAAAGATTTTTAATACAGAAATGTCAGCCTACTGAAAAGTATGTTCATATATATGCACTCAGTACTTGGTCGGGGCTCCTTTTGCATGAATTACTGCATCAATGCGGCGTGGCACGGAGGCGATCAGCCTGTGACACTGCTGAGGTGTTATGAAAGCCCAGGTTACTTTGATAGCAGCCTTCAGCTCGTCTGCATTGTTAGGTCTGGTGTCTCTCATATTCCTCTTGACAATACCCCATAGATTCTCTATGGGGTTCAGGTCAGGTGAGTTTGCTGGCCAATAAAGCACAGTGATACCATGGTCATTAAACCAGGTATTGGTACTTTTGGCAGTTTGGCCAGGTGCCAGGTCTTGCTGGAAAGTGAAATCAGCATCTCCATAAACCTTGTCAGCGGAAGGAAGCATGAAGTGCTCTAAAATGTCCTGGTAGACGGCTGCGTTGACTTTGGACTTGATAAAATACAGTGGACCAACACCAGCAGATGACATGGCTCCCCAAATCATCACCGACTGTGGAAACTTCACACTGGACTTCAAGCAACTTGGATTCTGTGCCTCTCCACTCCTCCTCCAGACTCTGGGACCTTGAATTCCAAATGAAATTGACTTTCATCTAAAAAGAGGACTTTGGACCACTGAGCAACAGTCCAGTCCTTTTTCTCCTTGGCCCAGGTAACACGCTTCTAATGTTGTCTCTGGTTCAGGAGTGGCTTGACACGAGGAATGCAACAGTTGTAGCCCATGTCCTGGATCCGTCTGTGCGTGGTGGCCCTTGATGCACTGACTCCAGCCTGAGTCCACTCCTTGTGAATCTCCCCCAAAGTCTTGAATGGCCATTGCTTCACCATACTCTCAAGGCTGTGGTTATCCCTGTTGCTTGTGCACCTGTTATACCACACTTTTTCCTTCCACTCAACTTTCTATGAATATGCTTTGATACAGCACTCTGTGAACAGCCAGCGTCTTCAGCAATTACCTTTTGTGGCTTACCCTCCTTGTGGAGGGTGTGAATGTGTATCTTCTGGACAACTGTCAAGTCAGCAGTCTTCCCCATGATTGTGTAGCCTACTGAACCAGCCTTAGAGACCATTGTGCAGCTCAAGAGGTAAAAGGCTCAGGAAACCTTTGCAGGTGTTTTGAGTTAATAAGCTGATGAGAGTGGGACATTGTAAGTCTACAATATTAAACTTTTTCACAATATTCTAATTTCTGAGATACTGAATTTTTGTTTTCATTAGAGGTAAGCCATAATCATCAACATTAAAAGAAATAAACCCTTGAAATATTTCAATCTGTGTGTAATGAATTTATATAATATATGAGTTTCACTTTCTGAATTTAATTATCTAAATAAACAAACTTTTCCATGATATTCTAATTTATTGAGATGCACCTGTATATTCTGTCATTCAGAACAGATCTTAATGACAGAGCATTAATATAATCTGTGTCTAATTGCTTTTCAGCAATTCAGAGGTAAACAGTGAAAATATAATTATTGAAATAGAAAGTAATAGAAAGTATGAAACATTGCAGGGCCACACTGTATTATTTATTTCAAAAAACAAAAACAAAAAACACGTTTAATCAGGAGACATTCTACTGCTGCTATGTCTCCCTGCAGAAACACACACGTACACACACACCACAAAAAAATAAAAGTCTAACAGCACACACTGGGGCCTGGACCGGAACAACATCATGCCATTGGAGCACGTGCTGTGAAAAGCCAGGCTCGCGTTTGGGTTGGTCAACAGAACCTGTTTGAGAACAAGAAGACATGCCATTGGCTGTTGGGACACTGTACATGCGTCTTTCACGTGACGCTGAACAAGATGGAAAACCACCGCGCGTGCGACGGTTCACGTTCGAGTTGGTCCGACAGAAACTTCAGAGAACAGCAGCTAACGTCGAGGCTGGAGGAAGGACGAAGCTACAAGGCAAGTATCTTTATTTACCACCATGGCTCTGAGTTTACTCAGTCGGCAAAAGGCACCGAATCGTCGATTGAAATGTTAACTTACTATGACAACATTTTCACTCGATTTTGGGCCATAACTTTCACTGTATGACTTGAAATGGCATAATTTTTGGCTAGGAAGCTTAATTTTATGTAACTTAATAATACACTGTGGGCAAAAAATGCACACACTTATACCCTTAGGGCAGTGATTCTCAAACTGTGTGGCGCGCACGGAGGCATAACAGGTGGGACACGTGACCGGGAGGAGGAAATGTGAGGCGGAACAAATATTAAAGCCGAACTAATGTTTTGACGTATGCATCTCTTTAACGACGGAGCAGTAAACAAATCGCTCTTTCGCCGTGGCCAGGGGTCTGCAGCCCGCGGCTTCGGCCCCTCTGCAGCGGCTCCGTGTGCAGGGCTGTGCACGCACTCACGTTGGCCCCGGGCCCCCCCCCCCTCACTGATCAGCACTGTGCACTTGTGGGCTGGCGCATGTGCACGACCACACACACGCACCCACACACAGTACCAGAGGGTTAAATTAATCGCCAACTATCTTGATAAATGAATAATCGGTTTAACAAGTAATTGATTAATCGTTTTAATAATCGAAAGATTCATTGATAATGAAAATAATCGTTAGCTGCAGCCCTACATTTGTTTGTAGCAGGATGTTGTTGCTCCTGCAGCAATAAAGGATGTGGAAAAAAAAAGTTGCTCATGCTGAGTTATTTTTTTTTATTTGCCTGTTCATTACAGTTAAGCAAGGGTTATAGTGATAGGGAAAACCCTGCCTTCATCTCCCAAATGACAGCTGTACTTTTAAAGCTTTTGCCTGGGCTTTAAGGCAAGGGATCCTCCAGGCAAAGACTGTTTTCAGTGAGCGATGAAGAAAAAAAAGAGAGAGATTACGGTCATGTCCTTGAACCAATGTTTTATTTAGTTGAGGGGAGATTGGCTAACACAGTTGAGGTCAACTATTTCACAACCAATAGCATTTATTTTGATTTTGGCAGATTTCATGATTCATAAAGTTGTTGTTTTTTTCTCTCTGCAGATAGATGGTGTGATTTGATTTCATGGAGTAAAAGGTGAGTACTGCACTGTAGTTAAGGATGTCAAAAGATTACACCTGTCGTAGTTGTGGTGCTTCAGGGAATACCCTAAAAGGATATGTGATGCATCAAGGGCTTCATAGAAATGAGCCACATTATCAGTATGCGTGTTGTATGGAAAGTTGTAAGTTTCAGTTCAGAAATTACAAAGCTTTTAAATGTCATGTTTACCGCCATCATCGGCAGTCATCCACTGTGTCACAGTGTCCAACTTTGCAGGCACCCTTTCTATGTCAACTTCCTCATTGTCAGAAACAGTTGATCGACCTTAAAGACCTTCTCTGTCACCTAAAGTCTCACATTTCAAGAAGAGAGGTAGTGCATTGCCCATTTAAAGACTGTGATAAAACTTTTTCAGTGACATCATCTTTCACAGCCCACCTATCTAGGAAGCACAAAAGCCCCACAGCTCTGCATGTCTCTGGTGCATACTGTCCTCCTTCAGTTCCTAGTGAGTCTCAGTCCTCTGTTGCTGAAAGCCAGGCAGATGAAGGGTCAGCTGATGATGAGCCTGAGGCAGATGTCTCAGACCTTGCACAAATGAAAAGTTTGTACATGAGAAATCTGTGCATGTTTTATATGAAACTGCAGGTCAAACAACTTATCCCTTCCTCTACAATACAGGTGATTGTAGAAGAAATGAATAGTCTTAATGGAATGTGCCTGCAGTAAACGAAAAGTCAACTGAAAGCATCTCTTCAAACAAAAACTGAACTATCTGAGACTGAAATTGATGACGTGTTAAAGACCCTAGATGATGAAGATATTCATGGTTCCTGCAGCTCCTCCCTTTCCACACAGTACAACAGAAAATGTTATTTTGAGGAGAATTTTCCATACGTGCATCCACAACCCATTTTTTTGGGGTTTGATCAAAATAGAAAGGAGCAATATGCTCAGTATGTTCCCATAAAACATACATTGACAACTCTGCTAAAACATACCTATGTGCTGGAACAGGGTTCTACGTCTGAGAATGAAAGTACACCTCATATTTTAAATGATGTCTGTGATGGATCGGTATTTAAATCCAACCCTCTTTTCGCTGAGTCAGGGCTCACTTTAAAAGTCATACTTTATCAAGATGCTTTTGAGGTGGTAAATCCCCTCGGCTCGGCAAAGAAAAAACATAAGATTCTTGGAGTCTACTTCACTCTAGCAAATTTTGAACCTTTTCATCGATCCACTGTTGACAACTTGCAGCTTTTGCTTTTGTGCCGAGAAGCTGATTTCAAATATTTTGGCCACGAGAAAGTGTTCTCTCAATTGATAACCGATCTTGCAGAACTGGAGACAAATGGACAGAATATTTCTGGAAACATTGTTAAGGCAACTGTCTTTTGCATTGCCGGTGACAATTTGGGGTCACATAACATAGGTGGATTTACAGAAAATTTCAGTACATCTCAACATTTCTGCCGATATTGTCACATAACCAGAAGTGAGCTAGACAATTTGGAACACCATGCTCCAATCCGTACAGTACAAGAGTACAATGACACTGTTCAAGAACTGCAAAATGGTGATGCGAGTTTAATCAGAGGTGTGAAATTTAACTCCGTCTTTAATTCACTGATATTTTTTCATGTTTGCCAGCCAGGCCTCCCACCCTGTATTGGCCATGATCTCTTTGAGGGTGTTGTGGCATCTGACCTTGCCATTTACCTGACCCATTTTGTCAAGGTGAAGAAATTCTTCACATATTCACAGCTTAATCGAAGGATCAAACAGTTTAGTTACCAGGGATCTGATGGTAGCTCTAAACCAGCTGAAGTTTCAGAAAAAGGTGTGAAATTAGGTGGCCAGGCAGCAGAAAACTGGTCTTTGCTGAGGCTTCTCCCCATTATCATTGGCGAAAAGATCACAGATACAGATGATCCTGTATGGCAACTGACTGTCCAGCTGAAAGAGCTAGTGGAATTGATTTGCACCCCTACTATATCAGTAGCCCAGGTTGCATTGCTCAATGTACTCATTGTTGATTATCTGGAAGCAAGGAAAGAAATGTTCCCTTCACAAAAACTAAAACCAAAGCATCATTACCTCACCCACTACCCTGCCTTAATACTAAAGTTTGGCCCACTCATTCGGCTGTGGACGATGAGGTTCGAGAGCAAACATTCATATTTCAAAAGATGTGTGCGAAGGACACAAAACTTCAAAAATGTATGTCACACACTTGCAAAGAACCATCAGCTACTGCAGGCATACCTACATTCTGGCTCCTTTTTTGCACCCTCTTTGGTGGTTAAGAACTCCACTCCTTTCTATGCTGAACTGTACAGCGAAGCAGTGCGCTCTGCAGTAGGAGAAGCCTTAGTCAAAGAACCCAATGTTGAGTCAGCTACCGAGTTGCAGTGGAAAGGCACTCGGTACAAAAAGGGACTCTTTCTGTGTCTAAACCAAGGTGAGGCACTTGACTTCGGACAGATTGAGCTCATGCTTGTGACGCAGGACCAGCATGTGTACTTTATTGTCACACCTCATGACGTGTCCTATATGCCAGAATTTGGATTGTATGAAGTGAAACAAGCAAGGCAGGGCATGAAATGTTGGAAGCCTGAGCGGAAACTAGATTATTATCCCTTGCCTGTGTACATGCTTTGTGGGACAAGAGTAATTTCACTTAAGCATAGCATTGTTGACTCAGAGTAATCTGGAGTTTGAGAGATTAAAATCTGACAGTAATGCTTGAAGAACATTATTTTTCATCCCTTCTAGTCCTCCTAGTCATGGATACAGAGAGTCCACTTCTGTCTTTTATCAAAACAAGTCTTCCTAAACTGAGAGACCCTGAGCCTTTGCTTGAGCGTCTGCAAGAGTTAGGAGTTGAGGACCTGCAGGACCTGAGCTACCTGCAGGAGAGTGACCTCCTTTCTGTCCTGAGACCGATTGAAGTCAGGAAACTTCTGTCCCCGCTCAAAAAGACAAGTATGTGTTTCAATTTGTACACAATAAACTTTCACATTAGAAAAATGTGCATAGTCAAAATATACTTATTAGGTACACTTGTTTAAATTATATTTATATATATATATATTTTATATATAATTATTATAGTTATTAATATACCCAGATTGAGCTATGTGATGTCTGTATGGTTACATATTACTACTATGTGTTCTTTATTAAGGCCAACAAGATGTCTTGGACAGTCCTCCAAGCAACCAGAGCAACGAACAGTTCAGCAGAGCCAGTACCAGTGCAAGTCCAGTAACACAGTCTGACGAGATGCACCTTTCTGGTGAGTACATGCCTCTGTTGCACAGAATCTCTCTCTTTCGGGTGAGATGGGCTGAAAAATAATATAATCTTCCTGTAACTTAAAAAACAATCCGGTGTCCCAGCCAACAACAATAAAGGAAACATGAAAAAATTACATATTTCAGCCCAATGCTAATAAAGAAAACTCATGAACTCACCTGTGTGACCACTCAGGTAATATTTCCACCGTAGCTCTGCTTACTGCTTACTTTCTTTTCCTCATCTTTCCATTCCTGCAGTCAGTATCAGGACTACTAACTCCATGCTGGGGTTAAAATGCTATCCACTGACCATTTGTGGAAAGACAGTAATGATCTTTGAGTCAAAATTATGCAGGTTACATTATACAATGTGGAAAAATGGATGGCTTTAAAATAACTGTTGCATCAGTAGGTGGGTTTACTTGGAGCCAAATAATCTGATTACAATCAGGTCAATCAGAATAAACAAGCCCAGAGAGGTGGAATAAACATTTACTTAAACCGAAAGAAATGAAAATTGTGTCATGTAAACAGTGAAACTATATGTTGTCTGGTTCCGTTCTTTCTTTTTTTTGGCTGAACACGGCATGTTCTCTGTGTACTCTTCAGGTGGTTGCAGCTCAGCAACTGCAAGTTCACCGCTGTCAACAAGTAGTTCAAGTATGGATATCACACCTCGTCGACTGTCTGACAACAGCTGGCATTTTAAATTTCCAGTTCCTTGGTAGAAAATTCCAACTGAGATCATCAGAAAGCTGGAAACAAAAAAGCGGCCAACAAAAACTGAGAGACTTGAAATCATACGGCTCATCGTCAGTGAAATCGTAACCGTGTGCCCAACACCAGGGAAGAAACATATCAGTGAGATAGCAAGGAAGATGACAAAGGCCTACCCTGCGGCATTTACTGATGTCATTGAAGGTGAAGTTATAGGCAGTGGGTATGACTCACTCACCAAACAGATGCTCAGCAGAGTAGATAACCTGAAGAGAGGAAACACTTCACTTTCCTTAAAGAGAAAAGTTATTAGCAGCAGTGAAGGAGAGGATACCCAACCTCAGAAAAAAAGACTAGACACTTACGGGTGTATAAACTGGCAACCAACACGGCTGCCACCTAATCAAACCCCTGAATCCCAGAAACATGCACAAGAAGAGTTAAAGAAAATGTGGAGAGAAAGATGCTGTGACAGCAAAGTCATTGAGAAAATGATGAGAGACACTTTCTTTACTCAGAGAAAAGACATTATCAGTGGGACTGAAACTTCTGACTTGACAAAGGAATGGCCATATCTGCTTGAGACAACTGGCATCAAGACTCATTTTAGAGAGCTTACAGGCGTGGACATGGAAGACAAAAACATAGCAAATAAATGTGCCAGAGTTATTTCATTTCTTAAATCTAGTGACAAGACAGGGAAGATGGAGACCATCTTCAGGGAAATGGAAACATCAATCAATGTTTCAGATGTGAACGTTGCAGCGTTTCTTCCACTACTCCTCAAGTACTTCAATGAAGAAGAAGAACAGATGTTCTACAAAGTGGATCAAACAACCTTGCCCTCTGAAGTGGACTGTGCTGAACTTCCAAGTACACCATGTATTGTTGTGTGTGGTATGAATATTTGTCTTTCTCTATTCTGTTTACATTTAAGTTATGGTATTTTGGCTCAGTTTGTCACAAAAATGTTTCCCTTTTCTCTTGTCCTTGTACACAACAGGAAACTCAACTTTGGCGGCGGAGAATTTCATGCTGTCTGCTGACCAGACCATTGTGAATGGCCACATCAGAATCTTCAGTGATGCTCTTATGCTGATGTTTGGTCTGTACTACTGTATGAACATATCTTACCCAGCAGCCCAAGCATCAACTTTGGAGTTCTTACAGAGGTAAGACAGCACTAGTTAATTTAATATATCAAAATAAGATGTATAATGCACATAAAACTGAGCTCTGCTCAAGTGCTGTAATGATTAGTACAGGGGTTCCCAAACTTTGTCATCTCAGGGCCCACTTGAAAATCTCAAAATGTTTAGCAGCCCACCTCTGCCCTCATTAACAATACAAAGGCCTTTTAATGCGATTTCAGTGCAGTTTTTTTTTTCTACTGAAAGTAGCAGGAAGCTCCAAAGTCACTAACGCAGCATGCTGATGCTGCCTGTTCATGGGGCATCCTGACTGACTCCTGAAGAAACCAGGGAATGGCCTCAGTGTGGGGGGAGGAGTTCACTTTCATGTCCACTGAGGGTGGGACAGTTCACTAATCCACAGTATGGTTTGATTTACATTGTTGTTGTTTTCCCTTTCCAGAAACACCATTCTATTATTACATTTTATTCAAAGTAAAGATGGTCATCTGTAAAATATTAGATTACTACCTGAAGTGAGAAGGATGACATCTACATCTACAATGTATTTAATATTAATATTATTCAACAAAAATCATACTACGGTATTTTGAAAATTATTTTGGTGGCCCATCTGCAATACCAGCCGCCCAAAGTTTGGGAATCACAGGATTAGTAGATTGATAGATAAACAAAAAAAAAATTAACCCAGTAAAAACAACTGCTCTAAAAACTCTTGCCTTGCTGAGGTGATCTGTTGTAATGCCTGCAGTAGCACCTCAGTGTTGGAGTTCCAGGAGCAGCCACAGGCTCTCCTGGTTCTTCACGGAGCAGAAACTCTCCCAGCACACTTCACAGGTGTTGGTCATAATAGGAAGCTCTGATGTATCTATATCTGTTGGTCACAATGTGGCACATTCACACACCTTTCAATTCATGATCCATCTTTGGGTGAATTTAATTTATTTTATTTGGATATATTGGGGGAATGCTTGGAGATTTGTGGAGGTGCTGGTGCTTTACTTTCAGCCTACATGCAGAGCAAATCATTTTCATTCATACACATTCTCACCGGTGGTGGTAAGCTACGTTTGTAGCCACAGCTGCCCTGGGGCAGACTGACGGAGGCGTGGCTGCCATTTTGCGCCAAGCAGCCCCTCCGACCACCACCAAACATTCATACACATTCATACACAATACTCACATGTTCATCTTTTCATTACATCACTGTTCCGCAGTGCCCTGTATGTCCAAACACTCTTTCACAAGCATGCCCTGTCTACACTGTTGTGTAACCTTATTGCAAATGTATGAAAACATTAAATTAAAGTACAATCAACAGTTATTAAAATTGTTGTTTTTTCCTTCAAGATAAATCCAGACAAGGGATCAAAAGTGGAGCGGAACGCCACCAAAAAACAACTTGCAGTCAGTCCAAAGGTTCTCACATTGATCACCAAAATTGCAGACTACGAGTGGAGGGAATAAGAAGTGCGCACAAGTTATGGATACTTTGTCCAAGTAATAGACTGTTATATCCAGTGAGGTGTCATGTAAGCTATTTGTTATGTAGCTTTGATATCAATGTTTTGAATGTATAATTACTTGACGAGGTCATGGGTGCCTTGGATGTAACTGTAAGTTGGTAAAGCAACTTTTTTCCCCCAATTCAGTTGAATTTTAATAGCCAGCTTTTGTTTGTTTGTTTTTTTTGTTTCAGAACCAGAGAGTCATTTTAATTTAATAGATTTAAGAATTTTGCTGTAATAATTGTTACCCGTTTAGTTAAATAAAAATACTGGAGGGAATAAGAAGGGCGCACAAGTTATGGATACTTTGTCGGAGTTATAGACTGTTATATCCAGTGAGGTGTCATATAATCTATTTGTTATGTAGCTTTGTTATCAATGTTGTGAATGTAAAATTACTTGACGAGGTCATGGATGTTGCTGTAAGCTGGTAACTCAACATTTTTTTTTATTTTTTTTTTCCAAATTCAGTTGACTTTTAATAGCCAGCTTTTGTTTGTTTGTTTTTGTTGAACCAGACAGTCATTTTAATTTAATTGATTTTTGAATTTTTCTGTAATAATGGTTACCCGTTAAATAAAAATACTGAGAACGGGAAATTGTAGCTGTTGTTGTTCAGCTTAGTCTCATTCAAACACAACAATTCATTTAAGCCCCTTTTCCCAATGGCCAAAAACCAGTTTAAACCATTTAAAATAAAAATAATTCTGGTATAATTATATAGGTGAGCATAGTTTTTTAAGTTGAAAGACCATTAAATATTCAGAAAATCTATGGTTTTGACATGTTTTGAAAGATGAATGAAGTTATTTTGTGTGTTGTATACTGTTATATTACATCTTATATAAAGTAATATACAGCCTTTTTACATAAAATAATGTCCTTAAAACCAACTAATAACGGCACATTTTTGTAAATTTAAGCATTATTATGCATATTACAATGTTTATGTACCATCTTTATAGGTAATTTCATTGTTTTAAAATGTGAAAATGTTTATAATTAAACGTTAAAAACAACCTGAAAGTAAGGCAAAATCTTGTTAAATTACAACTATAAAATGTATTTTAATTATGGAAAATAACCGTATTTTTATGAGAAAGTAATTTTCTGTGAATTCACGGTATTTTTTCGGCACCCCAGCTGCCAGAAAATTACCGTTTTTTTACGATTTTTTTTTTAACAGTGTACTGAGAACAATTCCCTGTACGAATCATTCTGTGGAGCGCTACCTAAAGTCCCTCAAGATGTGAACACTGGGTTGGGCGGTCCCCTGTCGATGCAGGAACTCTACACGGCTCTGCAGAGCATGGGGGGGGGGGGGGGGAAGGCCCCGGGCATCGACGGCATTCCAGTAGAGTTTTTTAAAGAGTTCTGGAATGAGATGGGGAAAGATCTTTTAACTGTTTTTAACGAAAGTTTTAGAGACTTGGTGTTGCCGACAAGCTGCAGGAGGGCAGTGATAACTCTCCTACCAAAGAAAGGAGACCTTCAGGACATTAAGAACTGGCGTCCGGTGTCGCTGTTATGCACAGACTATAAGATCCTCTCCAAAGCTCTGGCAAACCGTCTGAGAGAGGTGATGGGAGAAGTGATCCATCAAGACCAGACCTACTGTGTGCCTGGTCGGTCTATTCTGGACAATGTGTCCTTAATTCGGGATATTGTGGACTTCTCTAGTTCATTAGGCATAAAAGCTGGTCTCATTTCTCTGGACCAGGAAAAGGCTTTTGATAGGGTTGAGCACCTTTACCTCTGGAAGACTCTGGAGAGGTTTGGCCTCAGCCCAGGTCTCTTAGCTATGATCAAGGTTTTGTATCAAGACATTGAGAGTGTACTGAAGATCAATGGAGGCCTGAGTGCACCTTTCAAAGTGCACAGGGGGGTGAGACAGGGCTGCTCGCTCTCAGGGATGTTATACGCACTTTCTATTGAACCCATGCTGAGTAAGATAAGAACTAAAATTGAAGGGTTGATTTTAAATGATTTTAAAAAAAGCCACATTTTATCAGCATATGCAGACGACATCATCGTCTTTGTAAAAAATCAGGAGGACATCCAAGAACTGGGAAAAATTGTCAGTGATTTTAAAATCATGTCAGCTGCTCGAGTGAACTGGGGGAAAAGTGAAGCGCTAGCAGTTGGAAGGTGGGAGGGGGGTTTACCCAGTCTGCCGGGGGGGCTGATGTGGAGGAGAGATGGTCTCAAGTACCTGGGGGTTTATGTTGGCAATGAGTCCATGGTTCAGAAGAACTGGGAGGGAGTGGTGGACAAAATGAAAGGGAGGCTCAACAAGTGGAAATGGCTGAAACCACAATTGTCATATAGAGGCAGAACCCTGATAATAAACAACCTGGTAGCTTCTGCTCTGTGGCATCGGCTGGCATGCATGGAACCTCCGAAAGGATTGATTCAGAAAACACAAGCAATCTTAACAGACTTCTTTTGGGACAGGTTGCACTGGGTGCCCCAGTGTGTGTTGTTTTTACCAAAGGAGGAGGGGGGGCAAGGGCTGGTGCATATCCAAAGCAGAATATCCACTTTTAGATTACAGTTTTTACAGAAGTATCTCTTAGGTCCACAGGATGTTGTTTGGAGACAAGTAACAAGCAGCATCCTGAGGGGGGCAACTGGGCTGGTTTTAGACATGCCACTGTTCTTAATGGATTTTAAGCTGTTTAAACTGTATGGATTATCTCCTTTTTATCAGTCACTTTTTAAGACATGGAACCTTTTTAAATGGAAAAGGCTGGAACCTACAAACTCTCTGCACTGGCTTTTAGAAGAGCCGCTGATCAACGGAGCCAGGCTGGATGTCCAGAGCAGCTCCACAGCAGGCCTCACCAGCATGCTGTGCACCGCCGGAGTTGTAACCTTGAAGACGATGGTCCATGCAGCAGGTCCTGGACTTAACAACATCCCGGCGGTGGCGTCCCTCATCGGGCAGAGATCCAGGCGACAGGCAGAACACATTTTAAACGAATGGATTAAGAGACTCACGGGCGAGGAGGTGAAGATGCTAAAGGATTATTCTGCTGGAACGGAAACCCCTGATGACAGCGACCCGTTTTCAGGAGCTAGGTTTTAACCCAAATCTGGATGGGCTCTCAGGACCTTTTTTAAATAAAACTGAATGGAAACAACTGGACCTGTACACAGCCAAAGGGAGAGCCATGTATGAATGTTGTGTTTTAACCCTGAACAAAACTAAGCTGGATGTGAGGCCTGACACAGTGGGGAGGAAGAGACTGGATCTGGACAGCAAGGACAAACCAGTGTGGAGGGTTTTATACAAATCACCTTTAAGGATGAGGACTGGCGACCTGCAGTGGAGGATTTTACACGGAGCCATAGCGGTCAACAGTTTTATATCAAAAATCAATCCAACAGTCAAGTGCAATTGCCCGTTTTGTGGAGAAACAGAGACAGTTTTCCATGTTTTTTATGAATGTAAAAGACTTTTAGACCTTTTTAATACACTGCAGAAGGTTTTTAAACAGTTTGGTGAGACATGGAGTAAAAGGGCCTTCATTTTAGGAGCAGGATATAAGAAAACAAATAAAGACAAATGGGAACTTTTAAATTGGATGGTAGGGGAAGCTAAGATGTCAACTTACAGCAGCAGGAAGAACAGAGTATAGGACAGGGCAGGACAAGAAGCTCTTCCTGTTTTTATTTCTCTACTGAAAGCAAGAGTCTGGGTAGATTTTAGGTTTTTTAAAGAAATGAAGGACATGGATGGGTTCATCAAAAAGTGGTGTTTTAATGATGTAGTATGTTCTGTGGTTGAGGATGTTTTAATTTTTAATATGACTTTCTGAGTAGGTTTTAATATTGTTCTGAACGTACTGTTCGTATCCATTCATTAACAGTACTTTTGTATAAATTTTGAAAATAAAGGGTTCAAAAATCAAATCTCTGTCTCTGTCTCTCTCTCACACACACTGGTTAATAACTCTTCCCATTTCGGACCACTCATCAAGGGTTGATGATACAAAACTTATTGTGGATACTGAAAAACACCCAGAGCTCTAAGACCCACGCTTCTGTTCTGCTGACTGGAAATCAAGCAAGACCGAAACAAGCATTGAACAGAGAGAGGCTGAAAGATAAAGGCTTTCCTGGAGAAATGAACCCCAAGTATATTTCATTTAGAACTTGTTAATAAATACTTTAATAACATGAACTAATTTATAATAATAACAATAAGTGTTCTCTGAGTGCCCCTGTCTGTGCTGGGCCTAACCCACCCACCCCCCGCCCGCACAGAAACAAAAGCAAGAACAAATCTGATTTATTCAATTATATTTTATTTAATTCACGGCATACACATTTTTTTTGACATTCTTCTTACATCATGAGCTACACTACTAAGACAGTTTATAATTAGATGTAGGTTAACATTGTTTGATACAGAGCCGGGTTAATGTGAGATTATTTGATTGAACAGCCTGTAGGCACTGATAGGATGCTTTGTTTGGTTTGTGGTCCCTCTAGAAAGGCACAAGGGGGTCGTCGGAGCTTTTGCCTTGCTGAATGCCAGTCAGATCAAGGGTTCCTCCATCACATGGCAGTGCTTGGAAAATCTGGAGATGATCGTATTTTTCTTCTCCCACTTGGACCTGCAAGGAAACAAGAGTTAGAGTTTGTGTTCACCAGATGAATGTGAGTTCATCTTCATTTTGCTCCTCTGAGAAAAACATCTGGTTCCACTAAGTTTACCATTGAGTCGTTGAATGTCTCCCTGTAAACAGCAGCCTGCTGCATTGAAAATTATACTTTATGAGTCAGGCAGTATGTTTCCATCCTGTGATTTTCACACACACAAACCAAATCGTCAATCGCCTCCACCAATACATGAAATAAAAATAAAGCATTCATCCACATTTCCCACGTCATTTATGGAGGTTGGTCGTTTTAAATGTTGTTCTTTTGATGTGCTCTGTAAACAAGTTATCTGTTGCACTTGCTGCTCTCTCTGAGTTTCTCCTCACTGGAGGTTTGACTGGTCCTCTGTTATCGAAATCTCATTGTGTTATCTTCTTCTATAACAATGGCACCTCAGTGGAGCATTAAACCTTTACCTTGATGACCTCAACACTAAGTACACACGCGTATCAGAAAGTGAACAGCGTTGCAGCCAAATCCAATTCCGCTACCGAACTTGAATGTCTGGGCTTACAGACACTATACATGAGACCACAGGAGCAGCATGGAGGCCTCTATGTTTTCTGTAGTTTTCTTTAACGTTTGAAGAAGTAGTCACCAATTACTTCAAATGTATTGGATCGTCATAGTGGTGAGTGTGTTAAGAGTGAATGTTCATTTTTGGGTGAACTGTCCCTTTAAAGATGATATTTTCTATGGTGTGTCTATCTCATCGTCTCGGACTTGTTCTTCTTCTTCTACCTTAATCAAGTAGTTGATCCCGGCCACAACCTGCGTCCTGTACAACTTGGCTTTGAAGATGGGGTAGATCTTCCCTGTCCTTGCTTCAACCTCGTGCTTCATCTACACACCAAGAAGTGACAACAACAACAAAAACACAATGAAACAAACCCTTTCCATATGTGAATAGATCGTAGAGAACAGAGAGGAACAATGGTTTCTATACTCACAGCGTCACTGATCTTCTGGATTTCTCCATCTGCTTTGCGAGCTTCAGTATATCCACCTAGCATCTAAAATTTGGTTTGTAACAGGTCATTATTTGGAGATACTACATCATTATATTTGATTAGCAAATCATTGCTTATCATTTCCATGGAAATCAAGATAAAGCAACACCTCTGATACACCCACGAGTTCATTGGAAAACAGGTGTTCAACCAAGACCGAAACAGGTATTGCAAGTTTACAGACAAAAGACGATTCAAAGCGCTTCACAAATGCATGGATTTGTGTTCAGGGGTGAAGCTAGACATTTTTGGTCCTAAGAAAGAAGATAATGCCGGCACCACCCTATCACCCCCTACGGAAAAAAACCTAAACCACCAAACTGCCGGGAAAACACATTTGATCATCCGTAGTTTAATAATAGAGATAATTCAAGAAAAAAATGACATAAGCACTCGATAAGTCCTCAAAGTTACTTACGGACTTTGTTGTGGTATAGAGCTGGACAATATATATTAAAACAATTTTAAACACAATAAAGAATTTTACATCAACAAATTTGTCGAAAAGGGACAAATGAGGAATGTTCATCTCAGACAAAAAGTTCATTTAAACATGTTCTTAAAAGGTTATCCATGTTAGTATTATTGTTATTATTATAATAAGTAGAAGTAGTAATAGTAGTTGTAGTAGAAGTAGAACTAGTAGTAGTAGTTGTAGTATACTGTTAAATGTACCAAACCTCCCCTGTACCTGGCACATTATTATTATAAATATACACCTAGATACAGCTCAATTAATGTAGTGTAATACATATACATGTTGACTTACCTCCCTTTTCATTTTCATCTCAATGGGGTCGTGGTGGCTTTTGCCTTGCTGAATCTCAGTCAGCTCAAGGGTTCCTCCATTACATGGCAGTTTTTGGTAGACGCTGAGATGAACATGATCATCTCCTCCCACATAGACCTGCAAGGATACAAGAGTTAGATTTTGTGTTGACCAGATGAATGTGAGTTCATCTTTGTGTTGCTCCTCTGAGAAAAACATCTGGTTCCACTAGGTGCAATATCTAGTCGTTGAATGTCTCCCTGTAAACAGCAGCATTGTGTCATCTTCTTCTATAACACTGGCACCTCAGTGGATATCAGTAAGTATCAGTAAGTAAACAGTGTTGCAGCCAAATCCAATTCCGCTACCGAACTTGAATGTCTGGGCTTACAGACATTCAAGTTCGCTTTTATGTTTTCTGTAGTTTTTTTTAACGTTTGAAGAAGTAGTCACCAATTACTTCAATTGTATTGGATCGTCATAGTGGTGAGTGTGTTAACAGTGAATGTTTTTGGGTGAACTTCCCCTTTAAAGATGATATTTTCTATGATTTGTGTGTCTCATCCTCCAGGACTTGTTCTTCTTCTTCTACCTTAATGAAGTAGTTGGTCCCGACCACAACATGCGTCTTGTACATCTCGGCTTTGAACATGTCGTACTTCTTCCCTGTCCTTGCTTCAACCTCGGTCCTCATCTACACACCAAGAAGTGACAACAACAAGAACAACACAATAAAACAGAAACCCTGTCCATGTGTGAATATATCACAGAGAAGAGAGAGGAACAATAGTTTCTCTACTCACCAAGTCACAGATGAACTCGACCTTTCCATCTGCTTCCAAAACCTCAGAGGGTCCACCTGGACGAGACATCTTCACGTCTCTTGATCGCAGCTAAAATAACAATAAACAAACGAGAAGCGTCTTTTATTCTTTTTAACGAGGAAGTCACCTTAAGTCAGTGATCACATGATGTTTTGGAGCGTACCATCCACCTGCAGGGGAGAGGGGTGGATGGTACGCAACTTACTTTGTCATTAGTTTCATCGACAAGGTCATTATTTTGAGTAATGCATTTGAGATAACAATTATTTATTAAAGAAACTATCTAAAATTTGGTTTTTAACAGGTGATTATTTGGAGATACTACACATCATTATATTTGATTAGTAAATCGTTGCTTATCAGTTCCATGGAAATCAAGATGAGGCAACACCTCTGATACACCCACGAGTTCATTGGAAAAAAGGTGCTCAACCATCAGAAATTCCTCCCATTGTCCTCAGATGTTCTGTCACGGAAGGGTAGGGAGGTGGAGGTGTGTTCTCTCTGCCTAGGCTTTCCATGTGTGCACCAGAGCAGAGAGACACCTCAAATACATTTAAATGAAAAACACATGTTTGTTTTGGATGGTTTGGAGTTGACCTGAAGCTCCTGGGTGTCTCTGTGTCCCGCTGTGTGTTTCTCAGGAGGTGCTGAAGGTGATGTGCACCATGGACGACCGCATCGTCCACGGACTGAACACCACCGTGCCCACAGTTTCCTTCTCAGGCAAAGTTAATGCCACGTAAACATGCAAACAACTGTATGAATCTGTGAGTGTGACGACCGAGACTGAAGTATAAACCTCCACAGTGTCCCTTCCAGAGTTTTCTCCACAATGCATCTTTTGTCCTCCGTGCGCCACACAGATGATGGAGGCCCATCTGAGCAGAGACCAAGCTATCAAGGGCTGTATAGCCAAAACATCTGCGGTGGTGGAACAGCTGCGTGAGGAAAGAGCAAAAGACGGCGAGGACCTGGCAGTCCTCAAACAACTCAGGAAGGAGCAGACCAAAGTACGTCCTGTCATCTGTTTACAAAAAACACCTCAAAGCTGTAAGATGTGAATTTCAGAACGACGACGAGGTGGAACTATATTCTGACATTAAGCGTTTACATAGCTTTGCCTTCACCGCTGTTAGCTGAGTCAGGACTGATAAGAACCAATCATGAAGTGAATGTTGATGAGTGGGTCATTGTCTTAAAATGTCTGCGCTTTTGCCCGTCCACACTACAGGAAGTGAAGACAGAAATAACACACAAGGAACAGAGTGTTGTGCAATAGGAGTAGACTTGACGTTGGCTAATTATTAATAATCATGAAATATGATTATTAAAATAATAAAAATTATCTATCAAAAATAATTAAATTATTAATTGAAGATGATCAGTAATCAAATAACAATAAAACCACTAATGAGAAAATAGGAATTATCAATTAGAAAGTACAAGCTATCAATTAACAATGATAAGGTTATCAACCAAGAATGAAAATAATTAGTCAAAAACAATAAAATTATCAATTTAAGAATAATACTATCTATATTAATAATTGAGAAAGGGGGGCACCACCCTGGTTTCCAGGGACCAACGATGTCAAGCTATAATTATCAGTCTCATAATGATAAATGTCAAATTAATAATGTCAATATTTTAATATTAACGATTACTTAATAAACAGTGAAGGCTTCTAAGTTCGAGCACAGGCAATCATAATCCAGCTGCAATCACACACTTATGCACAAATAATCACAGACTACAGATACTTTAATTACAAAAGTATTTATTAAAAAGGGGAAATAAAGTTATAATGTTATTCAATGATTTATCATTTTAACAAGCTCCAATATTTCAAAGATAAACACAGCAGCAGCACTTATCACAATTCAGAAAATAAATGTAAAACCTGCGGTCTACCTATGTATGTCTGTCTGTGTGTGTGTGTGTCTGTGTCAAAGTGTCTCTCTGTGTATGTGTGTCTATGTGTGTGTATGTGAAATAAAGTTAGTGTTATTTAATGATTTATCATTTTAACAAACTCCCATATTTCAAAGATAACAACAGCAGCTTATGACAATTTAGAACACGCATGTAACCTCTGGTACATCTATGTGTCTGTGTGTGTGTATCTGTCTGTGTCTATCAAAGTGTCTGTGTGTGTGTGTGTGTGTGTGTGTGTGTGTGTGTGTGTGTGTGGGTGTGTGTGTGTGTGTGTGTGTGCGAGAGAGAGAGAAAAAGAAGGGGCGTGGCGATGACGCAGTCACGTAGTGACATCACATCTAAGATGGAGGCCGATCATGATTCGTGGAATCAAGGCCTAAAAACTCTCAAAATGGCGGATTGACTACAAAACAAGATGGCGGAGCCGTTATGAATTTAGAGCCAGAATAGGAGGAGAGAGGGAGAGAAGGCGTGGCAATAACAGCCTCAAGATGGTGGTTTAACTTAACGTTATCCAAAATGGAGAATATGTTAATGACACCATGTGGCCGGAGCGCACACTGGTGGTCGTCACATGAATTACACAAAGGAAATTTTAGACAAAGAGAATTCTTATCTCTGCTTGGCTTTGGGGGCCGAATGGTTTCCAGATGTGTTCAGCCTCTCTAAGCATAGATTTAACTATGTGACATGACCTGTATTATAAATACAGATCGGAAGTGTGTATAGGTCGGTTTAGAAGGAGAGAGAGAGAGAGAGAGAGAGAGAGAGAGAGAGAGAGAGAGAGAAAACATGTAAGGAGAGTTCAAAGAAGCTCTTAAAAACACGCCAGAGATAGATTAACAGTGATTCACCCCTCAGCCCTCAAGCAAACGTTGTGGGCCAAGGTTCTGATCGGTGAAATCACTGCAGACTCACACAGACGTTAACAGTGCGGGCGGAGGCGCTTCTCGCGGCCCTATTTACTGTAACACAAAAACATTGCCAGCAAACCGGAAACCGGAAGTAGCGGCTCGGAGTAGTGGCCGGCTAAAACAATGGAACACTGAGGTTCCATCAACAAAATACACTCAAGTATTAAATCAATACGCTACGTATTAAAACTAACATCTGCCCAGACAACATAAGCCTCTTACTGTGACCGTGATTTCGTGGGTTGCATGCGCATTGGCCCGAATCTCCCGGAGGTTCAGTGAATAGCTTGAAGTCTCTCAGGCGGGCTCCCATGAGCACCGCAGCTGGGCCGGAGCGGATCCGTCGTGCTCCGTGACGGGATGAGGCTTCGTCTTCTTCGGTAGCAGCGGAGATCGTGCTGCCTCACAGGGACGTGCGGCTGCTTGTAGCCGTTGTAGATCGTGTGGAGAAAGTGTGAGATCGTCCAGCGAGCAATTTCCTGTTTGATCTTTCCAAGTTAAAACAGGAAAGGTCCTTTTCAAAATAAAAACGTCGACTAAGATAAAAGAATAAATGAATGAAATGAATTGAAACAAACATCTTATTGCCTCCATTAGTTTACTGAGTCGTCTGGTCAGGCCTGAGGAGGCCTAACTGGAACGTCAGTGCTGGAGTGAAAAAGAGCAGTTAAGAGAAAAGTAGTTCCCTCCTTAAGTTTGCTGGAACCTCTGGGCAGACCCGAAAGGGCCTGATGGGAACGTCAGCATCGGAGGAAAGAGAACGATTTCTGGGAGGTCAGCAGTCTTGTACCCCTGAGAGGAGGCCGGCCTCCTTGGAGGGGGGGTCAGGGGTCAGTGTGGCCTTCGGCCAATTGAAAGGTCAGAAGTCAAGTCTCAGGGAGCGGCATACAGTGGTGGACCCAGGAAGTGATTTTCTCTCACATGGAGATAAGAGCTCCATGCTGGAATTTTTATCTGAGGGGTTACCCGAGCCTGGCCTAAGGTTTTACGACTCTTTGTTCTAAGTCAGATCACTGGGCCTTGTCCAAAAAGAGACTACAAAATAAAACAGGAAACAGAAACACAGAGTGTGAAAACATGAAAACACTTTGAACATAAACAACAGAGCTCTACCAGATAAACAGAAAACACTTTTACAATTTACACTGCAAATATAAACTGCCAGATCGTGACAATCGGTCAATGTAAACATGTTCCGGGGTATCGGGGGGCACCGTTGAGCCATTTTGCCACGCCCCTTGAAAATTCCTCCAGAATACTTACATTTTTACCACTTTCTTATTATCTGCAAATAGATAATGGTTTTTAGCATAGAATTTTAGCATGTTAAAGACCTCAAAAAGCCAATAATTTGCCTGAAAAAAAAATTATCCTTACAATTTCAATAGGGCCTCACTGTCTGTCAGTGCCTGTCAGGTTGTCATCCTTATTTCCATTGGGTTTTATTTTATTATCTTTTAAAGATCTGTTGTGTTACATTGTTCACATTTCCATCTTCTCACATTTCTTTCTCTGTGACAATCACTTACATTTAATGAAGTATTTGGTCTGAGTCATGGGACTAGATTTATACAGGGAAATGCATTAGTCACAGAAACCTCACAAACGCTGCAGTTAAAATTTAATGTAAAGAACTTCAGGTGATGGGCAGTAGTCTCTCTCTCTCTCTCTCTCTCTCTCTCTCTCTCTCTCTCTCTCTCTCTCTGTCTCTCTCTCACACACACTGGTAAATAACTCTTCCCATTTCGGACCACTCATCAAGGGTTGATGATACAAAACTTATTGTGGATACTGAAAAACACCCAGAGCTCTAAGACCCACGCTTCTGTTCTGCTGACTGGAAATCAAGCAAGACCGAAACAAGCATTGAACAGAGAGAGGCTGAAAGATAAAGGCTTTCCTGGAGAAATGAACCCCAAGTATATTTCATTTAGAACTTGTTAATAAATACTTTAATAACATGAACTAATTTATAATAATAACAATAAGTGTTCTCTGAGTGCCCCTGTCTGTGCTGGGCCTAACCCACCCACCCCCCGCCCGCACAGAAACAAAAGCAAGAACAAATCTGATTTATTCAATTATATTTTATTTAATTCACGGCATACACATTTTTTTTGACATTCTTCTTACATCATGAGCTACACTACTAAGACAGTTTATAATTAGATGTAGGTTAACATTGTTTGATACAGAGCCGGGTTAATGTGAGATTATTTGTTTTCAGTTCCATGGAAATCAAGATAAGGCAACACCACTGATACACCCACATGTGTTCATTGGAAAACAGGTGTTCAACCAAGACCGAAACAGTCATTGCAAGTTTACAGACAAAAGACGATTCAAAGCGCTTCACAAGTGCATGGAGGTGTTTTCAGGGGCGAAGCCAGACATTTTTGGTCCTAAGAAAGAAGATGATGCTGGCGTCATGTTTATGAGTGAGAAGGTGGGTTTCAATCCATCTGCTCTGATGTGTTTTCAAGTTGTGCATCAAAAATCCTTTGTAGTGGTAACCCAATAAAGTAAAAATATCACAGTAGGTTTTAGACTTAGCTTTTTTTTAGACTTGTGTATCAATAACAAAATGCAAGAAGGTGCACTGGAAACACACTTGGGGACAATCGATCATGATTTTCATAAAGCCTGTGAATTCAGCACATGCATTGAAACCAAAACATCGAATCAACGCAAAATGAGGAAAAGAATGTTCACCTCAAACAGTAGGTTAGGTGAGTAATGGTTTTGAGCTAGCAATATTTATTTAATAAATTAACTTATTATTGGTTTGTAACAAGTCATTAATTTGAGATACTACACATCATTATATTTGATTAGTAAATCATTTCTTATCAGTTCCATGGAAATCAAGATGAGTAAACACCTCTGATACACCCACATGTGTTCATTGGAAAAAAGGTGCTCAACCATCAGAAATTCCTCCCATTGTCCTCAGATGTTCTGTCACGGAAGGGTAGGGAGGTGGAGGTGTGTTCTCTCTGCCTAGGCTTTCCATGTGTGCACCAGAACAGAGAGACACCTCAAATACATTTAAATGAAAAACACATGTTTGTTTTGGATGGTTTGGAGTTGACCTGAAGCTCCTGGGTGTCTCTGTGTCCCGCTGTGTGTTTCTCAGGAGGTGCTGAAGGTGATGTGCACCATGGACGACCGCATCGTCCACGGACTGAACACCACCGTGCCCACAGTTTCCTTCTCAGGCAAAGTTAATGCCACGCAAACATGCAAACAACTGTATGAATCTGTGAGTGTGACGACCGAGACTGAAGTATAAACCTCCACAGTGTCCCTTCCAGAGTTTTCTCCACAATGCATCTTTTGTCCTCCGTGCGCCACACAGATGATGGAGGCCCATCTGAGCAGAGACCAAGCTATCAAGGGCTGTATAGCCAAAACATCTGCGGTGGTGGAACAGCTGCGTGAGGAAAGAGCAAAAGACGGCGAGGACCTGGCAGTCCTCAAACAACTCAGGAAGGAGCAGACCAAAGTACGTCCTGTCATCTGTTTACAAAAAACACCTCAAAGCTGTAAGATGTGAATTTCAGAACGACGACGAGGTGGAACTATATTCTGACATTAAGCGTTTACATAGCTTTGCCTTCACCGCTGTTAGCTGAGTCAGGACTGATAAGAACCAATCATGAAGTGAATGTTGATGAGTGGGTCATTGTCTTAAAATGTCTGCGCTTTTGCCCGTCCACACTACAGGAAGTGAAGACAGAAATAACACACAAGGAACAGAGACTACAAAATAAAACAGGAAACAGAAACACAGAGTGTGAAAACATGAAAACACTTTGAACATAAACAACAGAGCTCTACCAGATAAACAGAAAACACTTTTACAATTTACACTGCAAAATATAAACTGCCAGATCGTGACAATCGGTCAATGTAAACATGTTCCGGGGTATCGGGGGGCACCGTTGAGCCATTTTGCCACGCCCCTTGAAAATTCCTCCAGAATACTTACATTTTTACCACTTTCTTATTATCTGCAAATAGATAATGGTTTTTAGCATAGAATTTTAGCATGTTAAAGACCTCAAAAAGCCAATAATTTGCCTGAAAAAAAAATTATCCTTACAATTTCAATAGGGCCTCACTGTCTGTCAGTGCCTGTCAGGTTGTCATCCTTATTTCCATTGGGTGTTATTTTATTATCTTTTAAAGATCTGTTGTGTTACATTGTTCACATTTCCATCTTCTCACATTTCTTTCTCTGTGACAATCACTTACATTTAATGAAGTATTTGGTCTGAGTCATGGGACTAGATTTATACAGGGAAATGCATTAGTCACAGAAACCTCACAAACGCTGCAGTTAAAATTTTATGTAAAGAACTTCAGGTGATGGGCAGTAGTCTCTCTCTCTCTCTCTCTCTCTCTCTCTCTCTCTCTCTCTCTCTCTCTCTCTCTGTCTCTCTCTCACACACACTGGTAAATAACTCTTCCCATTTCGGACCACTCATCAAGGGTTGATGATACAAAACTTATTGTGGATACTGAAAAACACCCAGAGCTCTAAGACCCACGCTTCTGTTCTGCTGACTGGAAATCAAGCAAGACCGAAACAAGCATTGAACAGAGAGAGGCTGAAAGATAAAGGCTTTCCTGGAGAAATGAACCCCAAGTATATTTCATTTAGAACTTGTTAATAAATACTTTAATAACATGAACTAATTTATAATAATAACAATAAGTGTTCTCTGAGTGCCCCTGTCTGTGCTGGGCCTAACCCACCCACCCCCCGCCCGCACAGAAACAAAAGCAAGAACAAATCTGATTTATTCAATTATATTTTATTTAATTCACGGCATACACATTTTTTTTGACATTCTTCTTACATCATGAGCTACACTACTAAGACAGTTTATAATTAGATGTAGGTTAACATTGTTTGATACAGAGCCGGGTTAATGTGAGATTATTTGTTTTCAGTTCCATGGAAATCAAGATAAGGCAACACCACTGATACACCCACATGTGTTCATTGGAAAACAGGTGTTCAACCAAGACCGAAACAGGTATTGCAAGTTTACAGACAAAAGACGATTCAAAGCGCTTCACAAGTACATGGAGGTGTTTTCAGGGGCGAAGCCAGACATTTTTGGTCCTAAGAAAGAAGATGATGCTGGCGTCATGTTTATGAGTGAGAAGGTGGGTTTCAATCCATCTGCTCTGATGTGTTTTCAAGTTGTGCATCAAAAATCCTTTGCAGTGATAACCCAATAAAGTAAAAATATCACATTAGGTTTTAGACTTAGCTTTTTTTTAGACTTGTGTATCAATAACAAAATGCAAGAAGGTGCACTGGAAACACACTTGGGGACAATCGATCATGATTTTCATAAAGCCTGTGAATTCAACACATGCATTGAAACCAAAACATCGAATCAACTCAAAATGAGGAAAAGAATGTTCACCTCAAACAGTAGGTTAGGTGAGTAATGGTTTTGAGCTAGCAATATTTATTTAATAAATTAACTTATTATTGGTTTGTAACAAGTCATTAATTTGAGATACTACACATCATTATATTTGATTAGTAAATCATTTCTTATCAGTTCCATGGAAATCAAGATGAGTAAACACCTCTGATACACCCACATGTGTTCATTGGAAAAAAGGTGCTCAACCATCAGAAATTCCTCCCATTGTCCTCAGATGTTCTGTCACGGAAGGGTAGGGAGGTGGAGGTGTGTTCTCTCTGCCTAGGCTTTCCATGTGTGCACCAGAGCAGAGAGACACCTCAAATACATTTAAATGAAAAACACATGTTTGTTTTGGATGGTTTGGAGTTGACCTGAAGCTCCTGGGTGTCTCTGTGTCCCGCTGTGTGTTTCTCAGGAGGTGCTGAAGGTGATGTGCACCATGGACGACCGCATCGTCCACGGACTGAACACCACCGTGCCCACAGTTTCCTTCTCAGGCAAAGTTAATGCCACGCAAACATGCAAACAACTGTATGAATCTGTGAGTGTGACGACCGAGACTGAAGTATAAACCTCCACAGTGTCCCTTCCAGAGTTTTCTCCACAATGCATCTTTTGTCCTCCGTGCGCCACACAGATGATGGAGGCCCATCTGAGCAGAGACCAAGCTATCAAGGGCTGTATAGCCAAAACATCTGCGGTGGTGGAACAGCTGCGTGAGGAAAGAGCAAAAGACGGCGAGGACCTGGCAGTCCTCAAACAACTCAGGAAGGAGCAGACCAAAGTACGTCCTGTCATCTGTTTACAAAAAACACCTCAAAGCTGTAAGATGTGAATTTCAGAACGACGACGAGGTGGAACTATATTCTGACATTAAGCGTTTACATAGCTTTGCCTTCACCGCTGTTAGCTGAGTCAGGACTGATAAGAACCAATCATGAAGTGAATGTTGATGAGTGGGTCATTGTCTTAAAATGTCTGCGCTTTTGCCCGTCCACACTACAGGAAGTGAAGACAGAAATAACACACAAGGAACAGAGACTACAAAATAAAACAGGAAACAGAAACACAGAGTGTGAAAACATGAAAACACTTTGAACATAAACAACAGAGCTCTACCAGATAAACAGAAAACACTTTTACAATTTACACTGCAAAATATAAACTGCCAGATCGTGACAATCGGTCAATGTAAACATGTTCCGGGGTATCGGGGGGCACCGTTGAGCCATTTTGCCACGCCCCTTGAAAATTCCTCCAGAATACTTACAATTTTACCACTTTCTTATTATCTGCAAATAGATAATGGTTTTTAGCATAGAATTTTAGCATGTTAAAGACCTCAAAAAGCCAATAATTTGCCTGAAAAAAAAATTATCCTTACAATTTCAATAGGGCCTCACTGTCTGTCAGTGCCTGTCAGGTTGTCATCCTTATTTCCATTGGGTGTTATTTTATTATCTTTTAAAGATCTGTTGTGTTACATTGTTCACATTTCCATCTTCTCACATTTCTTTCTCTGTGACAATCACTTACATTTAATGAAGTATTTGGTCAGAGTCATGTGACTAGATTTATACAGGGAAATGCATTAGTCACAGAAACCTCACAAACGCTGCAGTTAAAATTTAATGTAAAGAACTTCAGGTGATGGGCAGTAGTCTCTCTCTCTCTCTCTCTCTCTCTCTCTCTCTCTCTCTCTCTCTCTCTCTCTCTCTCTCTGTCTCTCTCTCACACACACTGGTAAATAACTCTTCCCATTTCGGACCACTCATCAAGGGTTGATGATACAAAACTTATTGTGGATACTGAAAAACACCCAGAGCTCTAAGACCCACGCTTCTGTTCTGCTGACTGGAAATCAAGCAAGACCGAAACAAGCATTGAACAGAGAGAGGCTGAAAGATAAAGGCTTTCCTGGAGAAATGAACCCCAAGTATATTTCATTTAGAACTTGTTAATAAATACTTTAATAACATGAACTAATTTATAATAATAACAATAAGTGTTCTCTGAGTGCCCCTGTCTGTGCTGGGCCTAACCCACCCACCCCCCGCCCGCACAGAAACAAAAGCAAGAACAAATCTGATTTATTCAATTATATTTTATTTAATTCACGGCATACACATTTTTTTTGACATTCTTCTTACATCATGAGCTACACTACTAAGACAGTTTATAATTAGATGTAGGTTAACATTGTTTGATACAGAGCCGGGTTAATGTGAGATTATTTGTTTTCAGTTCCATGGAAATCAAGATAAGGCAACACCACTGATACACCCACATGTGTTCATTGGAAAACAGGTTTTCAACCAAGACCGAAACAGTCATTGCAAGTTTACAGACAAAAGACGATTCAAAGCGCTTCACAAGTGCATGGAGGTGTTTTCAGGGGCGAAGCCAGACATTTTTGGTCCTAAGAAAGAAGATGATGCTGGCGTCATGTTTATGAGTGAGAAGGTGGGTTTCAATCCATCTGCTCTGATGTGTTTTCAAGTTGTGCATCAAAAATCCTTTGCAGTGGTAACCCAATAAAGTAAAAATATCACAGTAGGTTTTAGACTTAGCTTTTTTTTAGACTTGTGTATCAATAACAAAATGCAAGAAGGTGCACTGGAAACACACTTGGGGACAATCGATCATGATTTTCATAAAGCCTGTGAATTCAACACATGCATTGAAACCAAAACATCGAATCAACTCAAAATGAGGAAAAGAATGTTCACCTCAAACAGTAGGTTAGGTGAGTAATGGTTTTGAGCTAGCAATATTTATTTAATAAATTAACTTATTATTGGTTTGTAACAAGTCATTAATTTGAGATACTACACATCATTATATTTGATTAGTAAATCGTTGCTTATCAGTTCCATGGAAATCAAGATGAGTAAACACCTCTGATACACCCACATGTGTTCATTGGAAAAAAGGTGCTCAACCATCAGAAATTCCTCCCATTGTCCTCAGATGTTCTGTCACGGAAGGGTAGGGAGGTGGAGGTGTGTTCTCTCTGCCTAGGCTTTCCATGTGTGCACCAGAACAGAGAGACACCTCAAATACATTTAAATGAAAAACACATGTTTGTTTTGGATGGTTTGGAGTTGACCTGAAGCTCCTGGGTGTCTCTGTGTCCCGCTGTGTGTTTCTCAGGAGGTGCTGAAGGTGATGTGCACCATGGACGACCGCATCGTCCACGGACTGAACACCACCGTGCCCACAGTTTCCTTCTCAGGCAAAGTTAATGCCACGTAAACATGCAAACAACTGTATGAATCTGTGAGTGTGACGTACGAGACTGAAGTATAAACCTCCACAGTGTCCCTTCCAGAGTTTTCTCCACAATGCATCTTTTGTCCTCCGTGCGCCACACCGATGATGGAGGCCCATCTGAGCAGAGACCAAGCTATCAAGGGCTGTATAGCCAAAACATCTGCGGTGGTGGAACAGCTGCGTGAGGAAAGAGCAAAAGACGGCGAGGACCTGGCAGTCCTCAAACAACTCAGGAAGGAGCAGACCAAAGTACGTCCTGTCATCTGTTTACAAAAAACACCTCAAAGCTGTAAGATGTGAATTTCAGAACGACGACGAGGTGGAACTATATTCTGACATTAAGCGTTTACATAGCTTTGCCTTCACCGCTGTTAGCTGAGTCAGGACTGATAAGAACCAATCATGAAGTGAATGTTGATGAGTGGGTCATTGTCTTAAAATGTCTGCGCTTTTGCCCGTCCACACTACAGGAAGTGAAGACAGAAATAACACACAAGGAACAGAGACTACAAAATAAAACAGGAAACAGAAACACAGAGTGTGAAAACATGAAAACACTTTGAACATAAACAACAGAGCTCTACCAGATAAACAGAAAACACTTTTACAATTTACACTGCAAAATATAAACTGCCAGATCGTGACAATCGGTCAATGTAAACATGTTCCGGGGTATCGGGGGGCACCGTTGAGCCATTTTGCCACGCCCCTTGAAAATTCCTCCAGAATACTTACATTTTTACCACTTTCTTATTATCTGCAAATAGATAATGGTTTTTAGCATAGAATTTTAGCATGTTAAAGACCTCAAAAAGCCAATAATTTGCCTGAAAAAAAAATTATCCTTACAATTTCAATAGGGCCTCACTGTCTGTCAGTGCCTGTCAGGTTGTCATCCTTATTTCCATTGGGTGTTATTTTATTATCTTTTAAAGATCTGTTGTGTTACATTGTTCACATTTCCATCTTCTCACATTTCTTTCTCTGTGACAATCACTTACATTTAATGAAGTATTTGGTCTGAGTCATGGGACTAGATTTATACAGGGAAATGCATTAGTCACAGAAACCTCACAAACGCTGCAGTTAAAATTTAATGTAAAGAACTTCAGGTGATGGGCAGTAGTCTGTCTCTCTCTCTCTTTCTCTCTCTCTCTCTCTCTCTCTCTCTCTCTCTCTCTCTCTCTCTCTCTCTCTGTCTCTGTCTCTCTCTCACACACACTGGTAAATAACTCTTCCCATTTCGGACCACTCATCAAGGGTTGATGATACAAAACTTATTGTGGATACTGAAAAACACCCAGAGCTCTAAGACCCACGCTTCTGTTCTGCTGACTGGAAATCAAGCAAGACCGAAACAAGCATTGAACAGAGAGAGGCTGAAAGATAAAGGCTTTCCTGGAGAAATGAACCCCAAGTATATTTCATTTAGAACTTGTTAATAAATACTTTAATAACATGAACTAATTTATAATAATAACAATAAGTGTTCTCTGAGTGCCCCTGTCTGTGCTGGGCCTAACCCACCCACCCCCCGCCCGCACAGAAACAAAAGCAAGAACAAATCTGATTTATTCAATTATATTTTATTTAATTCACGGCATACACATTTTTTTGACATTCTTCTTACATCATGAGCTACACTACTAAGACAGTTTATAATTAGATGTAGGTTAACATTGTTTGATACAGAGCCGGGTTAATGTGAGATTATTTGTTTTCAGTTCCATGGAAATCAAGATAAGGCAACACCACTGATACACCCACATGTGTTCATTGGAAAAAAGGTGCTCAACCATCAGAAATTCCTCCCATTGTCCTCAGATGTTCTGTCACGGAAGGGTAGGGAGGTGGAGGTGTGTTCTCTCTGCCTAGGCTTTCCATGTGTGCACCAGAACAGAGAGACACCTCAAATACATTTAAATGAAAAACACATGTTTGTTTTGGATGGTTTGGAGTTGACCTGAAGCTCCTCGGTGTCTCTGTGTCCCGCTGTGTGTTTCTCAGGAGGTGCTGAAGGTGATGTGCACCATGGACGACCGCATCGTCCACGGACTGAACACCACCGTGCCCACAGTTTCCTTCTCAGGCAAAGTTAATACCACGCAAACATGCAAACAACTATATGAATCTGTGAGTGTGACGACCGAGACTGAAGTATAAACCTCCACAGTGTCCTCTCCAGAGTTTTCTCCACAATGCATCTGTTTACAAAAAACACCTCAAAGCTGTAAGATGTGAATTTCAGAACGACGACGAGGTGGAACTATATTCTGACATTAAGCGTTTACATAGCTTTGCCTTCACCGCTGTTAGCTGAGTCAGGACTGATAAGAACCAATCATGAAGTGAATGTTGATGAGTGGGTCATTGTCTTTAAATGTCTGTGTTTTTGCCCGTCCACACTACAGGAAGTGAAGACAGAAATAACACACAAGGAACAGAGACTACAAAATAAAACAGGAAACAGAAACACAGAGTGTGAAAACATGAAAACACTTTGAACATAAACAACAGAGCTCTACCAGATAAACAGAAAACACTTTTACAATTTACACTGCAAAATAGGGGGATAAAAAATCGAGGTGTGTCTCTACATCTTGATGCCATTTAGGCTCGGCCATGAAGCTTGGAGAGTTATCACAAAGGAGAAGCTGAACAAAAGTGCCCGTTCTGCTCCACACTCCTACTCACATGTCTGTTGGGGATCTCCCAGGAAAAATACACCAGCTCCACTCCGTGCACAGTGCAGTTGACTGTCAGCGGTTCGCCTTGTTTCAGGACCGACTTTGACGTATTGATGTAGGCGTTTATGGCCTCGGGGACTGGGACGGGAAGAGAGAGTGTGGGGGAGAGGAGGAAGCCAATTCATTTGCCTGAAGAAGAAGAAGAAGAATCCTTACCATAACAATAGGGACCTCCCTGACCTTTGATCAGTGCTCGGGCCCTAACAAATGTCGGTAAGAAGTTGAGCATTTTAAAGCCCTCAAAAAGCCAATTCATTTGCCTGAATAATAATAATAAATAAAATTTCTAGGGCTGCAAAGCAGCACTGGACGGGCCCGAGCACATGCATTTTGAAGCGTTGCATGCGTTTTGCCTGAAAATAATAATAAAAACAAAGATTCCTTTGATATTTGACCGGCTCAGCATCAAAGGATTCACGGTCGATGTATGTACAGAACATCGTGTTTTCATGGCGTGTAATCAAACTTTGACACCACGCCACAGTAACACCGTGTGACTAAAAAAAAATCTGTCAGTTAGTTTTTATCTCCATCTTGTTGTGATGACACTCATCTAAATTTGAAGTTGATCCGATGAAAACCCTGGTACAAGTACATCAAAGTATAAATGTGGAATATGGCCAAAATGGCCACTAAATGCAAGATAGCAGGCTTCCTGTTGTGTTTTTCCAATTGCACCTACAGACTTTTTTGTTTGTCTGGTCATGATACACCTGTATATCGATTTTTGTGAAAACAGGTCAATGTGAACACGTTCCAGGGGTTTCAGGGGCACCGTTGAGCCATTTTGCGACGCCCATTGAAAATTCCTTCAGAATACGTAAATTTTCACCACTTACTAACTTTCTGCAAATTTTGGTAAGAAGTTGAGCATGTTAAAGCCCTCAAAAAGCCAATTCATTTGCCTGAATAATAATAATAATAATAATAATAATAATTAAAAATTCCTCCAGAATACGTAGATTTTCACCACTTTTTAACTTTTTGCAAATTATGGTAATAATTTGAGCATGTTAAAGCCCTCACAAAGCCAATTCATTTGCCTGAATAATAATAATAATAACTAAATCCCAACTAGGACCGCTCACTCCCAAAACGTGAATTATAAAAAGAGCACCTATAATCACCTTGATCTTCCTTTTGAGGCCTATATACATAAAGACTACAATCTCCTCCATCCTTCAGTCTCCTTTTGTCACTAATTAATGCACACTTCCTCAGTGATGTCCCTGACAGAACTAGCACCTTACCATTGTTATCTTTCCACTCAACTCTTAGTTTCCCTTCACCACTTTTTTCTCCTATACGCTGACATGGAAGCTGAACTGACTTTCCCAAAGTTACTTCAACCCTGGTTCTAGTAATAGTTTGGTTGAGCCCTTTTCCTAACTGGTCTTGGGCTCCTTTGTCTAACTGGATCCCTGAGTTGTCCTGCAGCAGGGTCACAGCCCTCTGATATTTCCGGTGCTTCACAGGCAACTGAAACAGGTCCTGCTTGGTGGGACATGTTGAAAGACAATGTCACTAAATCTTCTTTCCTGTCCATTAACTACACAGTCATTTCTGGCATCATCAGGAATGTGCACAGAATCATCAACATTGTCCACAACGTGGACAATCTCTCCTTCTGAGTTCTGACTCTGAGGATTTTCATGTCTTTTCCTGTCTGGTATAGGTTCTTCCAGATTGTCTCTCGGCTCTCTTGAGCCTTCAACATCTTGGTTCTGTAAGTGTGGAGCCTCTTCACTTGGTGCTTTGACACAATGTGATAAATGATACCATGTTGGAGATCCTTTAACCTGGACCACGGTTCCAGTACTGCGAACTACTTCAAATGGTCCTTCACGGCGTTCGTTATACCACTTTCTTCTAAACACCTTCACGAACACCTTGTCCCCAGGTTGCACTGTGTTCCTTTTTTGCTCATCAAGCTTCTCCTGCACCTCCTCTTTTCTTTGCCTGTCAGAAACATATGTGGATATTCTTTTATGCAGATTAACCATATATGTAACATACGCTCGCATTTCATCTTCCAAAAGGGCCAGTCTTGGACCCTTTCCACTTGTTCGTAAACAAGGCGTTGGCATCAGCTGCTGTGGCTCGTGTGTTTCTGAATAATCGCTTTAATCAGCAGACGCCTCTTACGAGAAACAAGTCTCACAAGTTTCTTCCAAGGAAACTGAAAATTAGGTTTCGATAAAAACAACTCTAAAAACAGTCCAGGAAATGAAAGGTGTTTTGTTTGAGACACACCTTGGATTCCTTCCATGCAGAAACTCAACGAAGCTGAGGGGAGGGGGGGCAACGAAATGATCCTGTAGAGTGACACACTGAGTTCCATGGAAGAGCACAACTTACAAGGAAATGCTAATGAATCATTTCCATGGAATTGATACAAAAAACACATGCATTAATGCATTTTTTTACAAATTAATTGAAGAATCAATAAATGAATAGAGTATGTTGTATCGTCTATTTTTTAGCAGCCGAGAGGTGTCGATGATGATGAAGTTGATGCTGAAGAAAGAAATCTCCGCGGACCCAAAACTTGCTTTTATAGTTTAAAGTTTATTACACAAAAGTCTTACAGGTCAGGACGGACTCTAGAAATCTGGAGACATCCATACGCCAATAATGGAAGCCTGCCTTTGCAGGAGTCAAGCCCACATTTTATAGAGAGGTTGCGACCCAAGGCAAAACAACGTCCCAAATCTCGTGGTTCAGCAGGACATAACTGCATGTGTCTAAGCATATAATGTAAATGAAATAGTGTATTCATAAAGACATGCCTCATCTCTAATGATGATGTCCCATGTTCTATACTCATCCATTAACAGGTCAGAGATCACTCCCTAGAGGAGAGAACTAACTAACATTAAAGCCCTCAAAAAGCAAATTAATTTGCTTGAATAATAATAATAATAATAATAATAATAATAATAATAATAATAATTAAAAATTCCTCCAGAATACGTAGATTTTCACCACTTTCTAACTTTTTGCAATTGTTGGTAATAATTTGAGCATGTTAAAGCCCTCAAAAAGCCAATTCATTTGCTTGAATAATAATAATAATAATAATAATAATAATAATAATAATAATAATAATTAAAAATTCCTCCAGAATACGTAGATTTTCACCACTTTCTAACTTTTTGCAAATGTTGGTAATAATTTGAGCATGTTAAAGCCCTCACAAAGCCAATTAATTTGCCTGAATAATAATAATAATAATAATAATAATAATTAAAAATTCCTCCAGAATACGTAGATTTTCACCACTTTTTAACTTTTTGCAAATTATGGTAATAATTTGAGCATGTTAAAGCCCTCACAAAGCCAATTCATTTGCCTGAATAATAATAATAATAACTAAATCCCAACTAGGACCGCTCACTCCCAAAACGTGAATTATAAAAAGAGCACCTATAATCACCTTGATCTTCCTTTTGAGGCCTATATACATAAAGACTACAATCTCCTCCATCCTTCAGTCTCCTTTTGTCACTAATTAATGCACACTTCCTCAGTGATGTCCCTGACAGAACTAGCACCTTACCATTGTTATCTTTCCACTCAACTCTTAGTTTCCCTTCACCACTTTTTTCTCCTATACGCTGACATGGAAGCTGAACTGACTTTCCCAAAGTTACTTCAACCCTGGTTCTAGTAATAGTTTGGTTGAGCCCTTTTCCTAACTGGTCTTGGGCTCCTTTGTCTAACTGGATCCCTGAGTTGTCCTGCAGCAGGGTCACAGCCCTCTGATATTTCCGGTGCTTCACAGGCAACTGAAACAGGTCCTGCTTGGTGGGACATGTTGAAAGACAATGTCACTAAATCTTCTTTCCTGTCCATTAACTACACAGTCATTTCTGGCATCATCAGGAATGTGCACAGAATCATCAACATTGTCCACAACGTGGACAATCTCTCCTTCTGAGTTCTGACTCTGAGGATTTTCATGTCTTTTCCTGTCTGGTATAGGTTCTTCCAGATTGTCTCTCGGCTCTCTTGAGCCTTCAACATCTTGGTTCTGTAAGTGTGGAGCCTCTTCACTTGGTGCTTTGACACAATGTGATAAATGATACCATGTTGGAGATCCTTTAACCTGGACCACGGTTCCAGTACTGCGAACTACTTCAAATGGTCCTTCACGGCGTTCGTTATACCACTTTCTTCTAAACACCTTCACGAACACCTTGTCCCCAGGTTGCACTGTGTTCCTTTTTTGCTCATCAAGCTTCTCCTGCACCTCCTCTTTTCTTTGCCTGTCAGAAACATATGTGGATATTCTTTTATGCAGATTAACCATATATGTAACATACGCTCGCATTTCATCTTCCAAAAGGGCCAGTCTTGGACCCTTTCCACTTGTTCGTAAACAAGGCGTTGGCATCAGCTGCTGTGGCTCGTGTGTTTCTGAATAATCGCTTTAATCAGCAGACGCCTCTTACGAGAAACAAGTCTCACAAGTTTCTTCCAAGGAAACTGAAAATTAGGTTTCGATAAAAACAACTCTAAAAACAGTCCAGGAAATGAAAGGTGTTTTGTTTGAGACACACCTTGGATTCCTTCCATGCAGAAACTCAACGAAGCTGAGGGGAGGGGGGGCAACGAAATGATCCTGTAGAGTGACACACTGAGTTCCATGGAAGAGCACAACTTACAAGGAAATGCTAATGAATCATTTCCATGGAATTGATACAAAAAACACATGCATTAATGCATTTTTTTACAAATTAATTGAAGAATCAATAAATGAATAGAGTATGTTGTATCGTCTATTTTTTAGCAGCCGAGAGGTGTCGATGATGATGAAGTTGATGCTGAAGAAAGAAATCTCCGCGGACCCAAAACTTGCTTTTATAGTTTAAAGTTTATTACACAAAAGTCTTACAGGTCAGGACGGACTCTAGAAATCTGGAGACATCCATACGCCAATAATGGAAGCCTGCCTTTGCAGGAGTCAAGCCCACATTTTATAGAGAGGTTGCGACCCAAGGCAAAACAACGTCCCAAATCTCGTGGTTCAGCAGGACATAACTGCATGTGTCTAAGCATATAATGTAAATGAAATAGTGTATTCATAAAGACATGCCTCATCTCTAATGATGATGTCCCATGTTCTATACTCATCCATTAACAGGTCAGAGATCACTCCCTAGAGGAGAGAACTAACTAACATTAAAGCCCTCAAAAAGCAAATTAATTTGCTTGAATAATAATAATAATAATAATAAAAAATTCCTCCAGAATACGTAGATTTTCACCACTTTCTAACTTTTTGCAAATGTTGGTAATAATTTGAGCATGTTAAAGCTCTCAAAAAGCCAATTAATTTGCCTGAATAATAATAATAATAATAATAATAATAATAATTAAAAATTCCTCCAGAATACGTAAATTGTCACCACTTTCTAACTTTCTGCAAATTTTGGTAAGAATTTGAGCATGTTAAAGCCCTCACAAAGCCAATTCATTTACCTGAATAATAATAATAATAATAACTAAATCCCAACTAGGACCGCTCACTCCCAAAACGTGAATTATAAAAAGAGCACCTATAATCACCTTGATCTTCCTTTTGAGGCCTATATACATAAAGACTACAATCTCCTCCATCCTTCAGTCTCCTTTTGTCACTAATTAATGCACACTTCCTCAGTGATGTCCCTGACAGAACTAGCACCTTACCATTGTTATCTTTCCACTCAACTCTTAGTTTCCCTTCACCACTTTTTTCTCCTATACGCTGACATGGAAGCTGAACTGACTTTCCCAAAGTTACTTCAACCCTGGTTCTAGTAATAGTTTGGTTGAGCCCTTTTCCTAACTGGTCTTGGGCTCCTTTGTCTAACTGGATCCCTGAGTTGTCCTGCAGCAGGGTCACAGCCCTCTGATATTTCCGGTGCTTCACAGGCAACTGAAACAGGTCCTGCTTGGTGGGACATGTTGAAAGACAATGTCACTAAATCTTCTTTCCTGTCCATTAACTACACAGTCATTTCTGGCATCATCAGGAATGTGCACAGAATCATCAACATTGTCCACAACATGGACAATCTCTCCTTCTGAGTTCTGACTCTGAGGATTTTCATGTCTTTTCCTGTCTGGTATAGGTTCTTCCAGATTGTCTCTCGGCTCTCTTGAGCCTTCAACATCTTGGTTCTGTAAGTGTGGAGCCTCTTCACTTGGTGCTTTGACACAATGTGATAAATGATACCATGTTGGAGATCCTTTAACCTGGACCACGGTTCCAGTACTGCGAACTACTTCAAATGGTCCTTCACGGCGTTCGTTATACCACTTTCTTCTAAACACCTTCACGAACACCTTGTCCCCAGGTTGCACTGTGTTCCTTTTTTGCTCATCAAGCTTCTCCTGCACCTCCTCTTTTCTTTGCCTGTCAGAAACATATGTGGATATTCTTTTATGCAGATTAACCATATATGTAACATACGCTCGCATTTCATCTTCCAAAAGGGCCAGTCTTGGACCCTTTCCACTTGTTCGTAAACAAGGCGTTGGCATCAGCTGCTGTGGCTCGTGTGTTTCTGAATAATCGCTTTAATCAGCAGACGCCTCTTACGAGAAACAAGTCTCACAAGTTTCTTCCAAGGAAACTGAAAATTAGGTTTCGATAAAAACAACTCTAAAAACAGTCCAGGAAATGAAAGGTGTTTTGTTTGAGACACACCTTGGATTCCTTCCATGCAGAAACTCAACGAAGCTGAGGGGAGGGGGGGCAACGAAATGATCCTGTAGAGTGACACACTGAGTTCCATGGAAGAGCACAACTTACAAGGAAATGCTAATGAATCATTTCCATGGAATTGATACAAAAAACACATGCATTAATGCATTTTTTTACAAATTAATTGAAGAATCAATAAATGAATAGAGTATGTTGTATCGTCTATTTTTTAGCAGCCGAGAGGTGTCGATGATGATGAAGTTGATGCTGAAGAAAGAAATCTCCGCGGACCCAAAACTTGCTTTTATAGTTTATAGTTTATTACACAAAAGTCTTACAGGTCAGGACGGACTCTAGAAATCTGGAGACATCCATACGCCAATAATGGAAGCCTGCCTTTGCAGGAGTCAAGCCCACATTTTATAGAGAGGTTGCGACCCAAGGCAAAACAACGTCCCAAATCTCGTGGTTCAGCAGGACATAACTGCATGTGTCTAAGCATATAATGTAAATGAAATAGTGTATTCATAAAGACATGCCTCATCTCTAATGATGATGTCCCATGTTCTATACTCATCCATTAACAGGTCAGAGATCACTCCCTAGAGGAGAGAACTAACTAACATTAAAGCCCTCAAAAAGCAAATTAATTTGCTTGAATAATAATAATAATAATAATAAAAAATTCCTCCAGAATACGTAGATTTTCACCACTTTCTAACTTTTTGCAAATGTTGGTAATAATTTGAGCATGTTAAAGCTCTCAAAAAGCCAATTAATTTGCCTGAATAATAATAATAATAATAATAATAATAATAATTAAAAATTCCTCCAGAATACGTAAATTGTCACCACTTTCTAACTTTCTGCAAATTTTGGTAAGAATTTCAGCATGTTAAAGCCCTCACAAAGCCAATTCATTTACCTGAATAATAATAATAATAACTAAATCCCAACTAGGACCGCTCACTCCCAAAACGTGAATTATAAAAAGAGCACCTATAATCACCTTGATCTTCCTTTTGAGGCCTATATACATAAAGACTACAATCTCCTCCATCCTTCAGTCTCCTTTTGTCACTAATTAATGCACACTTCCTCAGTGATGTCCCTGACAGAACTAGCACCTTACCATTGTTATCTTTCCACTCAACTCTTAGTTTCCCTTCACCACTTTTTTCTCCTATACGCTGACATGGAAGCTGAACTGACTTTCCCAAAGTTACTTCAACCCTGGTTCTAGTAATAGTTTGGTTGAGCCCTTTTCCTAACTGGTCTTGGGCTCCTTTGTCTAACTGGATCCCTGAGTTGTCCTGCAGCAGGGTCACAGCCCTCTGATATTTCCGGTGCTTCACAGGCAACTGAAACAGGTCCTGCTTGGTGGGACATGTTGAAAGACAATGTCACTAAATCTTCTTTCCTGTCCATTAACTACACAGTCATTTCTGGCATCATCAGGAATGTGCACAGAATCATCAACATTGTCCACAACGTGGACAATCTCTCCTTCTGAGTTCTGACTCTGAGGATTTTCATGTCTTTTCCTGTCTGGTATAGGTTCTTCCAGATTGTCTCTCGGCTCTCTTGAGCCTTCAACATCTTGGTTCTGTAAGTGTGGAGCCTCTTCACTTGGTGCTTTGACACAATGTGATAAATGATACCATGTTGGAGATCCTTTAACCTGGACCACGGTTCCAGTACTGCGAACTACTTCAAATGGTCCTTCACGGCGTTCGTTATACCACTTTCTTCTAAACACCTTCACGAACACCTTGTCCCCAGGTTGCACTGTGTTCCTTTTTTGCTCATCAAGCTTCTCCTGCACCTCCTCTTTTCTTTGCCTGTCAGAAACATATGTGGATATTCTTTTATGCAGATTAACCATATATGTAACATACGCTCGCATTTCATCTTCCAAAAGGGCCAGTCTTGGACCCTTTCCACTTGTTCGTAAACAAGGCGTTGGCATCAGCTGCTGTGGCTCGTGTGTTTCTGAATAATCGCTTTAATCAGCAGACGCCTCTTACGAGAAACAAGTCTCACAAGTTTCTTCCAAGGAAACTGAAAATTAGGTTTCGATAAAAACAACTCTAAAAACAGTCCAGGAAATGAAAGGTGTTTTGTTTGAGACACACCTTGGATTCCTTCCATGCAGAAACTCAACGAAGCTGAGGGGAGGGGGGGCAACGAAATGATCCTGTAGAGTGACACACTGAGTTCCATGGAAGAGCACAACTTACAAGGAAATGCTAATGAATCATTTCCATGGAATTGATACAAAAAACACATGCATTAATGCATTTTTTTACAAATTAATTGAAGAATCAATAAATGAATAGAGTATGTTGTATCGTCTATTTTTTAGCAGCCGAGAGGTGTCGATGATGATGAAGTTGATGCTGAAGAAAGAAATCTCCGCGGACCCAAAACTTGCTTTTATAGTTTAAAGTTTATTACACAAAAGTCTTACAGGTCAGGACGGACTCTAGAAATCTGGAGACATCCATACGCCAATAATGGAAGCCTGCCTTTGCAGGAGTCAAGCCCACATTTTATAGAGAGGTTGCGACCCAAGGCAAAACAACGTCCCAAATCTCGTGGTTCAGCAGGACATAACTGCATGTGTCTAAGCATATAATGTAAATGAAATAGTGTATTCATAAAGACATGCTTCATCTCTAATGATGATGTCCCATGTTCTATACTCATCCATTAACAGGTCAGAGATCACTCCCTAGAGGAGAGAACTAACTAACATTAAAGCCCTCAAAAAGCAAATTAATTTGCTTGAATAATAATAATAATAATAATAATAATAATAATAATAATAATAATAATTAAAAATTCCTCCAGAATACGTAGATTTTCACCACTTTCTAACTTTTTGCAATTGTTGGTAATAATTTGAGCATGTTAAAGCCCTCAAAAAGCCAATTAATTTGCTTGAATAATAATAATAATAATAATAATAATAATAATAATAATAATTAAAAATTCCTCCAGAATACGTAGATTTTCACCACTTTCTAACTTTTTGCAAATGTTGGTAATAATTTGAGCATGTTAAAGCCCTCACAAAGCCAATTAATTTGCCTGAATAATAATAATAATAATAATAATAATTAAAAATTCCTCCAGAATACGTAGATTTTCACCACTTTTTAACTTTTTGCAAATTATGGTAATAATTTGAGCATGTTAAAGCCCTCACAAAGCCAATTCATTTGCCTGAATAATAATAATAATAACTAAATCCCAACTAGGACCGCTCACTCCCAAAACGTGAATTATAAAAAGAGCACCTATAATCACCTTGATCTTCCTTTTGAGGCCTATATACATAAAGACTACAATCTCCTCCATCCTTCAGTCTCCTTTTGTCACTAATTAATGCACACTTCCTCAGTGATGTCCCTGACAGAACTAGCACCTTACCATTGTTATCTTTCCACTCAACTCTTAGTTTCCCTTCACCACTTTTTTCTCCTATACGCTGACATGGAAGCTGAACTGACTTTCCCAAAGTTACTTCAACCCTGGTTCTAGTAATAGTTTGGTTGAGCCCTTTTCCTAACTGGTCTTGGGCTCCTTTGTCTAACTGGATCCCTGAGTTGTCCTGCAGCAGGGTCACAGCCCTCTGATATTTCCGGTGCTTCACAGGCAACTGAAACAGGTCCTGCTTGGTGGGACATGTTGAAAGACAATGTCACTAAATCTTCTTTCCTGTCCATTAACTACACAGTCATTTCTGGCATCATCAGGAATGTGCACAGAATCATCAACATTGTCCACAACGTGGACAATCTCTCCTTCTGAGTTCTGACTCTGAGGATTTTCATGTCTTTTCCTGTCTGGTATAGGTTCTTCCAGATTGTCTCTCGGCTCTCTTGAGCCTTCAACATCTTGGTTCTGTAAGTGTGGAGCCTCTTCACTTGGTGCTTTGACACAATGTGATAAATGATACCATGTTGGAGATCCTTTAACCTGGACCACGGTTCCAGTACTGCGAACTACTTCAAATGGTCCTTCACGGCGTTCGTTATACCACTTTCTTCTAAACACCTTCACGAACACCTTGTCCCCAGGTTGCACTGTGTTCCTTTTTTGCTCATCAAGCTTCTCCTGCACCTCCTCTTTTCTTTGCCTGTCAGAAACATATGTGGATATTCTTTTATGCAGATTAACCATATATGTAACATACGCTCGCATTTCATCTTCCAAAAGGGCCAGTCTTGGACCCTTTCCACTTGTTCGTAAACAAGGCGTTGGCATCAGCTGCTGTGGCTCGTGTGTTTCTGAATAATCGCTTTAATCAGCAGACGCCTCTTACGAGAAACAAGTCTCACAAGTTTCTTCCAAGGAAACTGAAAATTAGGTTTCGATAAAAACAACTCTAAAAACAGTCCAGGAAATGAAAGGTGTTTTGTTTGAGACACACCTTGGATTCCTTCCATGCAGAAACTCAACGAAGCTGAGGGGAGGGGGGGCAACGAAATGATCCTGTAGAGTGACACACTGAGTTCCATGGAAGAGCACAACTTACAAGGAAATGCTAATGAATCATTTCCATGGAATTGATACAAAAAACACATGCATTAATGCATTTTTTTACAAATTAATTGAAGAATCAATAAATGAATAGAGTATGTTGTATCGTCTATTTTTTAGCAGCCGAGAGGTGTCGATGATGATGAAGTTGATGCTGAAGAAAGAAATCTCCGCGGACCCAAAACTTGCTTTTATAGTTTAAAGTTTATTACACAAAAGTCTTACAGGTCAGGACGGACTCTAGAAATCTGGAGACATCCATACGCCAATAATGGAAGCCTGCCTTTGCAGGAGTCAAGCCCACATTTTATAGAGAGGTTGCGACCCAAGGCAAAACAACGTCCCAAATCTCGTGGTTCAGCAGGACATAACTGCATGTGTCTAAGCATATAATGTAAATGAAATAGTGTATTCATAAAGACATGCCTCATCTCTAATGATGATGTCCCATGTTCTATACTCATCCATTAACAGGTCAGAGATCACTCCCTAGAGGAGAGAACTAACTAACATTAAAGCCCTCAAAAAGCAAATTAATTTGCTTGAATAATAATAATAATAATAATAAAAAATTCCTCCAGAATACGTAGATTTTCACCACTTTCTAACTTTTTGCAAATGTTGGTAATAATTTGAGCATGTTAAAGCTCTCAAAAAGCCAATTAATTTGCCTGAATAATAATAATAATAATAATAATAATAATTAAAAATTCCTCCAGAATACGTAAATTGTCACCACTTTCTAACTTTCTGCAAATTTTGGTAAGAATTTGAGCATGTTAAAGCCCTCACAAAGCCAATTCATTTACCTGAATAATAATAATAATAATAACTAAATCCCAACTAGGACCGCTCACTCCCAAAACGTGAATTATAAAAAGAGCACCTATAATCAACTTGATCTTCCTTTTGAGGCCTATATACATAAAGACTACAATCTCCTCCATCCTTCAGTCTCCTTTTGTCACTAATTAATGCACACTTCCTCAGTGATGTCCCTGACAGAACTAGCACCTTACCATTGTTATCTTTCCACTCAACTCTTAGTTTCCCTTCACCACTTTTTTCTCCTATACGCTGACATGGAAGCTGAACTGACTTTCCCAAAGTTACTTCAACCCTGGTTCTAGTAATAGTTTGGTTGAGCCCTTTTCCTAACTGGTCTTGGGCTCCTTTGTCTAACTGGATCCCTGAGTTGTCCTGCAGCAGGGTCACAGCCCTCTGATATTTCCGGTGCTTCACAGGCAACTGAAACAGGTCCTGCTTGGTGGGACATGTTGAAAGACAATGTCACTAAATCTTCTTTCCTGTCCATTAACTACACAGTCATTTCTGGCATCATCAGGAATGTGCACAGAATCATCAACATTGTCCACAACGTGGACAATCTCTCCTTCTGAGTTCTGACTCTGAGGATTTTCATGTCTTTTCCTGTCTGGTATAGGTTCTTCCAGATTGTCTCTCGGCTCTCTTGAGCCTTCAACATCTTGGTTCTGTAAGTGTGGAGCCTCTTCACTTGGTGCTTTGACACAATGTGATAAATGATACCATGTTGGAGATCCTTTAACCTGGACCACGGTTCCAGTACTGCGAACTACTTCAAATGGTCCTTCACGGCGTTCGTTATACCACTTTCTTCTAAACACCTTCACGAACACCTTGTCCCCAGGTTGCACTGTGTTCCTTTTTTGCTCATCAAGCTTCTCCTGCACCTCCTCTTTTCTTTGCCTGTCAGAAACATATGTGGATATTCTTTTATGCAGATTAACCATATATGTAACATACGCTCGCATTTCATCTTCCAAAAGGGCCAGTCTTGGACCCTTTCCACTTGTTCGTAAACAAGGCGTTGACATCAGCTGCTGTGGCTCGTGTGTTTCTGAATAATCGCTTTAATCAGCAGACGCCTCTTACGAGAAACAAGTCTCACAAGTTTCTTCCAAGGAAACTGAAAATTAGGTTTCGATAAAAACAACTCTAAAAACAGTCCAGGAAATGAAAGGTGTTTTGTTTGAGACACACCTTGGATTCCTTCCATGCAGAAACTCAACGAAGCTGAGGGGAGGGGGGGCAACGAAATGATCCTGTAGAGTGACACACTGAGTTCCATGGAAGAGCACAACTTACAAGGAAATGCTAATGAATCATTTCCATGGAATTGATACAAAAAACACATGCATTAATGCATTTTTTTACAAATTAATTGAAGAATCAATAAATGAATAGAGTATGTTGTATCGTCTATTTTTTAGCAGCCGAGAGGTGTCGATGATGATGAAGTTGATGCTGAAGAAAGAAATCTCCGCGGACCCAAAACTTGCTTTTATAGTTTAAAGTTTATTACACAAAAGTCTTACAGGTCAGGACGGACTCTAGAAATCTGGAGACATCCATACGCCAATAATGGAAGCCTGCCTTTGCAGGAGTCAAGCCCACATTTTATAGAGAGGTTGCGACCCAAGGCAAAACAACGTCCCAAATCTCGTGGTTCAGCAGGACATAACTGCATGTGTCTAAGCATATAATGTAAATGAAATAGTGTATTCATAAAGACATGCCTCATCTCTAATGATGATGTCCCATGTTCTATACTCATCCATTAACAGGTCAGAGATCACTCCCTAGAGGAGAGAACTAACTAACATTAAAGCCCTCAAAAAGCAAATTAATTTGCTTGAATAATAATAATAATAATAATAAAAAATTCCTCCAGAATACGTAGATTTTCACCACTTTCTAACTTTTTGCAAATGTTGGTAATAATTTGAGCATGTTAAAGCTCTCAAAAAGCCAATTAATTTGCCTGAATAATAATAATAATAATAATAATAATAATAATAATTAAAAATTCCTCCAGAATACGTAAATTGTCACCACTTTCTAACTTTCTGCAAATTTTGGTAAGAATTTGAGCATGTTAAAGCCCTCACAAAGCCAATTCATTTACCTGAATAATAATAATAATAACTAAATCCCAACTAGGACCGCTCACTCCCAAAACGTGAATTATAAAAAGAGCACCTATAATCACCTTGATCTTCCTTTTGAGGCCTATATACATAAAGACTACAATCTCCTCCATCCTTCAGTCTCCTTTTGTCACTAATTAATGCACACTTCCTCAGTGATGTCCCTGACAGAACTAGCACCTTACCATTGTTATCTTTCCACTCAACTCTTAGTTTCCCTTCACCACTTTTTTCTCCTATACGCTGACATGGAAGCTGAACTGACTTTCCCAAAGTTACTTCAACCCTGGTTCTAGTAATAGTTTGGTTGAGCCCTTTTCCTAACTGGTCTTGGGCTCCTTTGTCTAACTGGATCCCTGAGTTGTCCTGCAGCAGGGTCACAGCCCTCTGATATTTCCGGTGCTTCACAGGCAACTGAAACAGGTCCTGCTTGGTGGGACATGTTGAAAGACAATGTCACTAAATCTTCTTTCCTGTCCATTAACTACACAGTCATTTCTGGCATCATCAGGAATGTGCACAGAATCATCAACATTGTCCACAACGTGGACAATCTCTCCTTCTGAGTTCTGACTCTGAGGATTTTCATGTCTTTTCCTGTCTGGTATAGGTTCTTCCAGATTGTCTCTCGGCTCTCTTGAGCCTTCAACATCTTGGTTCTGTAAGTGTGGAGCCTCTTCACTTGGTGCTTTGACACAATGTGATAAATGATACCATGTTGGAGATCCTTTAACCTGGACCACGGTTCCAGTACTGCGAACTACTTCAAATGGTCCTTCACGGCGTTCGTTATACCACTTTCTTCTAAACACCTTCACGAACACCTTGTCCCCAGGTTGCACTGTGTTCCTTTTTTGCTCATCAAGCTTCTCCTGCACCTCCTCTTTTCTTTGCCTGTCAGAAACATATGTGGATATTCTTTTATGCAGATTAACCATATATGTAACATACGCTCGCATTTCATCTTCCAAAAGGGCCAGTCTTGGACCCTTTCCACTTGTTCGTAAACAAGGCGTTGGCATCAGCTGCTGTGGCTCGTGTGTTTCTGAATAATCGCTTTAATCAGCAGACGCCTCTTACGAGAAACAAGTCTCATAAGTTTCTTCCAAGGAAACTGAAAATTAGGTTTCGATAAAAACAACTCTAAAAACAGTCCAGGAAATGAAAGGTGTTTTGTTTGAGACACACCTTGGATTCCTTCCATGCAGAAACTCAACGAAGCTGAGGGTGGGGGGGGGCAACGAAATGATCCTGTAGAGTGACACACTGAGTTCCATGGAAGAGCACAACTTACAAGGAAATGCTAATGAATCATTTCCATGGAATTGATACAAAAAACATGTGCATTAATGCATTTTTTTTACAAATTAATTGAAGAATCAATAAATGAATAGAGTATGTTGTATCGTCTATTTTTTAGCAGCCGAGAGGTGTCGATGATGATGAAGTTGATGCTGAAGAAAGAAATCTCCGCGGACCCAAAACTTGCTTTTATAGTTTAAAGTTTATTACACAAAAGTCTTACAGGTCAGGACGGACTCTAGAAATCTGGAGACATCCATACGCCAATAATGGAAGCCTGCCTTTGCAGGAGTCAAGCCCACATTTTATAGAGAGGTTGCGACCCAAGGCAAAACAACGTCCCAAATCTCGTGGTTCAGCAGGACATAACTGCATGTGTCTAAGCATATAATGTAAATGAAATAGTGTATTCATAAAGACATGCTTCATCTCTAATGATGATGTCCCATGTTCTATACTCATCCATTAACAGGTCAGAGATCACTCCCTAGAGGAGAGAACTAACTAACATTAAAGCCCTCAAAAAGCAAATTAATTTGCTTGAATAATAATAATAATAATAATAATAATAATTAAAAATTCCTCCAGAATACGTAGATTTTCACCACTTTCTAACTTTTTGCAATTGTTGGTAATAATTTGAGCATGTTAAAGCTCTCAAAAAGCCAATTAATTTGCCTGAATAATAATAATAATAATAATAATAATAATAATAATAATAATTAAAAATTCCTCCAGAATACGTAGATTTTCACCACTTTTTAACTTTTTGCAAATTATGGTAATAATTTGAGCATGTTAAAGCCCTCACAAAGCCAATTCATTTACCTGAATAATAATAATAATAACTAAATCCCAACTTGGACCGCTCACTCCCAAAACGTGAATTATAAAAAGAGCACCTATAATCACCTTGATCTTCCTTTTGAGGCCTATATACATAAAGACTACAATCTCCTCCATCCTTCAGTCTCCTTTTGTCACTAATTAATGCACACTTCCTCAGTGATGTCCCTGACAGAACTAGCACCTTACCATTGTTATCTTTCCACTCAACTCTTAGTTTCCCTTCACCACTTTTTTCTCCTATACGCTGACATGGAAGCTGAACTGACTTTCCCAAAGTTACTTCAACCCTGGTTCTAGTAATAGTTTGGTTGAGCCCTTTTCCTAACTGGTCTTGGGCTCCTTTGTCTAACTGGATCCCTGAGTTGTCCTGCAGCAGGGTCACAGCCCTCTGATATTTCCGGTGCTTCACAGGCAACTGAAACAGGTCCTGCTTGGTGGGACATGTTGAAAGACAATGTCACTAAATCTTCTTTCCTGTCCATTAACTACACAGTCATTTCTGGCATCATCAGGAATGTGCACAGAATCATCAACATTGTCCACAACGTGGACAATCTCTCCTTCTGAGTTCTGACTCTGAGGATTTTCATGTCTTTTCCTGTCTGGTATAGGTTCTTCCAGATTCTCTCTCGGCTCTCTTGAGCCTTCAACACGGTGGAATGTGGAATATGGCCAAAATGGCCACTAAATGCAAAATAGCAGGCTTCCTGTTATGTTTTTCCAATTGCACCTGTAGATTTTTTTGTTTGTCTGGTCATGATACACCTGTGTATTGATTTTTGTGAAGAGGTGGCGGTTGTGCAACCATAAACTGGATTCCACCCGCCCTTATATAAGAAGAGCAAGATTCATTCTAAGCAGAAGCAGCAGCAGCACTGTTCAGTGTGGTTGAATCTGTCTCCACCTCCGGCCGCTCCCCGCACCTCCTCCCTGCTGTCTACCGCCGCCTGCCTGCCTCCTGCAGCCGCCTCCTGGGGACCGATGGCCCGCAGAGTCCTCCTCGCCGTGCTCGTGTCCGCACTGGTGTCCGCTGTGTCCGCGGGACTGTTCTACAGCCAGAAGCAGCCCTGCTACGTGCGCGCTCCCAGGAATCAATACTTCGGACTCAAGTAAGTTCAAATCAGAAACACGCGAAGTGACAGATGGGTAACTTTCAGGTTCATCCCGGCGGAGGTTAATCTGGTTTAATGTCATAGAGCCAAGTTGGTTTTACACCTAACTGGGAAGATTTCATAGAAAACCATTACCAGTAACAGCTGACTGCAACGTGAAGGAGGGCAAGTGATACGTTTCCCCTTTGTGCTGTTTAAAAAACACTTTATTTACAGGAGTACATAAACAATCAGTCTGGTTAGAGGTTAGAGATTTCATGTTGCCTAATGTCAACGCTTTCCACCAATCACGAGGTTTGGCTGATCACATGTTGAGGAAGTGAGCTGTGTTGTTGAGCTTATGTGACTGGAACCCTGGCTCATATCTAACACACACACACACACGTTTGTACTTCTATCTTAGTGAGGACACTCATTGAAATAATGCATTCCCTATTCCCTTATTCTTACCCTAAAACCAAGTCTTAACCCCCATGAAAGTGCATTAAAGGTGGGTCAGAAAACGAGGACCAGCTAAAATGTCTTCACATTCCCAAAATGTCCTCACTCTGTAGGTTGTAGGCTTAAAATTGTCCTCACAAAAATACAAGAGTACACTAATACTAGTCCAGTCAATTTAATGATCAGGCTTTATTAGAAAAACTATATATGACATGAAATAGATTGTACAAAAAACCCAGCTATCCCCAGATATGTGACAAGACCTGACTTCAGTCCTTGGTTTGTCTGTTTGTATTTTCCATCACAGTCTTGATTAAAGGAAGTGAGTATGTCTTAATGTTCCCTCAAACTTTTAACGGTTGTATATGGAGACCTTTTTTCCAAAGAAAGGGGATGAAACAGAAGAGTGAGGAAATGATCTTTAGGCAAAAGTACTGTCGCTGAGAACATAGGTGCGATTTGTCCTAATGAAATTAAATACAGACGACTCCCTTTCCCTCTATAACAGTTGGATTTTTTCCTTGTAGGTTAATCAGTCTGAAGTTCTGTTAATAATATGATAAGATAAGAAATCCTTTATTTGTCCCACAATGGGGAAATTGCATAATCACTTATGCTTTAAAATGGCCTAGAAGTAAATGACCATTAGAGCTCAGGTCCATCTTTAAAGGTTTGTTTTATCCGAACAATAAGACGTTCAGTTTACATTCATCTAAAACAGACAAGTACAGCAAATTATCTTGATTGAATACTTAGGAGCTGCAGCATATTTAAATGTGTTTACTGACCTGTCTGTTCACAGGACCTATCCTCGACCTCATGAGTATTTAAAGATATCCGATCTGCCCAAGGCGTTGGACTGGAGGAATATCAGCGGCGTAAACTATGCCAGCACGACCCGCAACCAGCACATTCCCCAGTACTGTGGCTCCTGCTGGGCTCATGGCAGCACCAGTGCCATGGCAGGTATGACTCATGACAAATTGCCCTCTAGAGACTCGGTGTGTATTAACAGCTCCTCGCATGAATTCTCAGAAATATTATAAATGTTCCACTTCTTCTTTGCACAGAAGGAACTAAACAGAAACGGGAGGTCATGTTTTTTCAGTTCTCAATTGTATTGAAGTTCTTCTCTCTGTCCAGATCGCATCAACATTAAGCGGAAAGCAGCGTGGCCGTCTGCCTACCTCTCTGTCCAGAATGTGATCGACTGCGCTCAGGCCGGCTCTTGCCAAGGAGGCGATCACACCGGAGTTTGGAAGTACGCCAGTGAACACGGGATCCCAGACGAGACCTGCAATAATTACCAGGCTAAAGACCAGAGTGAGTGTCCTGCAAAAAAACAAATAAGTGATTACGTACAAACACGAAGCCTGTGAGCCTGAGCTCTGCATGTCCTCTGTCCCCCTCTCCAGAATGTAAGCTCTTCAATCAATGTGGCACGTGCACCACATTCAATGTGTGCAACATAGTGCAGAACTACACTCTGTGGAAAGTGGGAGATTATGGAAATGTCACCGGGAGAGAGAAGATGATGGCAGAGATCTCCACTGGAGGACCAATCAGGTTTGCTATGTGCTTCTCTTGGAACAGAACAAAAGTTAGTTCAGTGTCATTTCATGCGTCTTAATTTATCTCCTTCTGTCTTCATGTGGAACTCATATCTCAAGAACCGTTCAATTTAACAGCTTCACACTCGGCATGTGTAGAGTCCAAAGAAGTGCAGTGTTGAATTTAGTGCGATTCAGAAATACCTTCCAAATCAATGAAGGTCATCCATATCAGCGCCGGTCATCCATAACACACTATTGCCCTCTGTGTCATTGCTGTGGAATATCACATTACCATATATCCAAATCACCTGCTTTGCTGATGTCAGTCATTGTTTCGCCTTCACCCGGAGCGAGGATGTGATCTGTGGTGTTTTGTATTCTCCAGCTGTGGGATTATGGCGACACCGAAGCTGGACGCATACACCGGAGGGATCTACTTTGAATACCAGGAGTCTCCTGGCATCAACCACATCGTGTCGGTGGCAGGATGGGGAGTGGAGCACGGTGTCGAATTTTGGATTGTGCGCAACTCCTGGGGAGAGCCGTGGGTAAGTCGCCATCAAACGGAGGAATTCATGCAGTGAAAGTAGGAGCGGTCGTCAGATCGAGGGTGACAAGTAAAGACTGTTTTTCTAAAAAGTTTACTTTCAGCAAATTTTTGTCTGCAGGATTTTCTTAAAGCCCCTGAAAACCTGATAAAGAAAAATGTCCTGATTTTATTTTTCTAATTAATGAGTGATTGTAACTATTTAAGTGATGGGGTTAAAGGTTTCAAAAAATGCCCATCAGACATTTTTAAAGACCCAGGTGACACCTTCAGTTTGCTGTGGCAAGTTTGACGACAGTTCATCAATTATCACAATGATGAGTGTCTGATTCATTTTTGTTCAGGGGGAGAAGGGCTGGCTCAGGATCGTGACCAGTGCCTACAAGGGAGGAAGTGGCAGCACCTACAACCTGGCGTTGGAGGAAGACTGCATGTACGGGGACCCCACTATCGCGAAAGGCGCCCTCTAGAGGAGACCTGTGGCCACAGTGTCGTCGGAAGTCTCACTGCACATGCTCATGTCTTCCTGTCTCAGGCAGAGGGTTGGATTTTTTTTATGTAATAGCTTGAAAAGGGAAATTCAAATTTTTAATTTTTTAAGATATCTTAGGTCAGATCTTTCAGCTGAATATTAGACCTGCTTGAATCAACGTAGATTAGTTTTTTATCACAGTGACACGTGTCGACTTTTACAACGGTCTGAAACTTTTAAATGGCGGCGGAGGTGATACTCATCTCTGAAACATTCAGCCACTGAAGCTGTGTTTAAAAGCTGTTTTATAGGATGAATACATTCAGTTGACATAATTTAAAATGATGTACACAAAGCACGTTTTTCAAGGCAATGCAAAGTGACTCAGCCAAAAAACACGGCTGTTTGTCCTGCACAGCTCCGACACTGAATGGTTTCACTGCCTGATGTTTATGTTTTGACTTGACACAGAATTTGTGCACAAATCATTTGAACTTGTGCCTTACATGCAGTCAGTGTAGAGATACAATTGATGTAATTTTCTTTTTGCTTTCCTGCTGAACAATCTACACATCACATGTTGAAAACCGCTCATATCTGTTATCTCAAACTATGCCAATAAACACAAGTGACGCTCTGCTTTGTTATTGGTCCATTTGTTATAGACTTTCTTCTGTGGCTCCATCATGTGATCAAACTAGCAACCTGTTTACCCAGAAACAGTTTTTTTTTGTAAATGGCTGAAATAAAACACTTGAATTCAACCAATTGGGTATTTTTAACGTCCCAACCCCAAAGGTTCCAGCACTTTCACTAATTATTACAGGATTTTTTAGGGCCAAGAGAAAACTTTATTTAGACCCTGGTCCCTGTCGTTGAAACACAAGGAGTTCCTGCAAAGGTTCCTAACTCCAGGGGAAAGTTGCTGCGGTCGAATCGCAGATAAGATTTATCCTTTGAATATCAGGTACTTTCCATGTGTTGTTGTAAAAAATCAGTTTCCTCCTCTTTCATAACATGATTAAACAGAAACTTGGCAGGCCACTCCTGCTGCATAACCCGTTTATCTACTGTGTATTCACCACATGTAGACGGTACATAAGCATGTTCCAGTCATCAAGTTATTTATTCTCGGCTGTTTCTTTTTCATTGTTTTTATTGCATTTTTTTGTTTCTATTCAACAAACAAACATTGTCTACAAAACTAGACACAAAACAAACAAGCACAAAACATACATGACAGCTCTTACATGAAGGATAAACATATGGCATGATACAAAAGGTGATGAATCTCACAGTGCACGAATGTCATTCAAGTCCACAGCAGTCCTTTTAATAAGGTGGAGGAGAGGTCTAGACCGATATAATCCAAAAATGGGCGCCACACTCTGTAGAACTGATCTACACTGTGATGTATGATGTTGGTGAGATATTCTAAAGGGATCAATTCATAAATTATTTTGCGCCAACCACAGACAGAAGGGACCTTGTCACTAATCCACTGCACAAGAATGTTTTTCCTAGCTGCAAATGTTAAAATATTATACAATCTTTTGTTGACTGCTGTTTTCAAACAGTCACTTGGGAGACCTAGAATCAGAGATATGGGGTCCATTCCTATATTAATATGAAAAATTCTCTCTATTTCACTTATAACTTCAGCCCAATATCTTTGAAGTTTATAGCAAGACCCAAAACAATGAGTTAAAGTTCCCACATCAGTTTTACACTTGAGACACAGAGGGGAGAGAGAGCGGTTGAAGAAAGACCTGCGGTGAGGGGAAATATGTAATCTGTGTAAAATCTTAATTTGTATTGCTCTAGCCCGAGTGCAAATTGAAATCTTTTTAGCAAGAGACCAAATGGTATCCCACTTGTCTTCTTCTATGGTCACAGACAACTCCCTCTCCCACACACCTCTGATCCCCTGCGCAGCAGTAGTAGAAAAAACGTTAAGAACATGGTAAAATGAGCTCAGAGATACTTTCAATTGTTGGTGAAACAGAACTCTCTCAACAGCAGATATTTCAGGGTGATCTATAAGGGTTGTGCTATGAGTGATATAATGCCGTATTTGCAAAAAGCAAAAGAAATCTTGTTTAGACAATTTGTTTTTGTCAGTAAGCTGTTCAAATAATATAAGCTTATCATCTGACAATAGGTCACTGAGGGATTTAATATTCTTATTAAACCATTGTCGAAAGCCAGGGTCCGAAGAACCTGGGGGAAAAGCAGGATTATTAATTACTGGGGTGAAAATGGATGTTATGTTTGATCTTCCCACAAGACGGCGGACAAGCCGCCATGCTTTTAGAGTGATGATTGTTACAGGGTTTACACAGAAAGCTTTGATTTCTTTAAAAGTATTAAGAAATAATAGATCACTTAGTCTGCACTGAGATAATGCTGTCTCAATATCCATCCAGATTTAAGTTTTACCCTTAACCCAGTCGTTAACAAATCTTAAATGGGCACAAAGTTGGTAAATTTTAATATCAGGCAAGTCCAGGCCACCCCTCGAACTTGGTAGATGTAATACTGCCATCTTAAGTCTGGGTCTACGCTTGTTCCAGAAAAAAGAGCTGAGCCACCCTGTTGTGCAATAGGAGTAGACTTGACGTTGGCTAATTAATAATAATCATGAAATATGATTATTAAAATAATAAAAATTATCTATCAAAAATAATTAAATTATTAATTGAAGATGATCAGTAATCAAATAACAATAAAACCACTAATGAGAAAATAGGAATTATCAATTAGAAAGTACAAGCTATCAATTAACAATGATAAGGTTATCAACCAAGAATAATGAAAATAATTAGTCCAAAACAATAAAATTATCAATTTAAGAATAATACTATCTATATTAATAATTGAGAAAGGGGGGGCACCACCCTGGTTTTCCAGGGGCCAACGATGTCAAGCTATAATTATCAGTCTCATAATGATAAATGTCAAATTAATAATGTCAATATTTTAATATTAACGATTACTTAATAAACAGTGAAGGCTTCTAAGTTCGAGCACAGGCGATCATAATCCAGCTGCAATCACATACATATGCACAAATAATCACAGACTACAGATACTTTAATTACAAAAGTATTTATTAAAAAGGGGAAATAAAGTTATAATGTTATTCAATGATTTATCATTTTAACAAGCTCCGATATTTCAAAGATAAACACAGCAGCAGCACTTATCACAATTCAGAAAATAAATGTAAAACCTGCGGTCTACCTATGTATGTCTGTCTGTGTGTGTGTGTGTCTGTGTCAAAGTGTCTCTCTGTGTATGTGTGTCTATGTGTATGTATGTGAAATAAAGTTAGTGTTATTTAATGATTTATCATTTTAACAAACTCCCATATTTCAAAGATCACAACAGCAGCTTATCACAATTTAGAACACGCATGTAACCTCTGGTCCATCTATGTGTCTCTGTGTGTGTGTATCTGTCTGTGTCTATCAATGTGTCTGTGTGGGTGTGTGTGTGTGTGTGGGTGTGTGTGTGTGTGTGTGAGAGAGAGCGAGAGAGAAAAGGGAGGGGGCGTGGCGATGACGCAGTAACGTAGTGACGTCACATCCAAGATGGAGGCCGACAATGTTAGGCTTAAAACTACAAAACAAAATGGCGGGTTCGTTATGAATTTAGAGCCAGAATTGAGGGCGGGTCTACCGATGAATAATCTCAAATGGCCGCCGGACCACGTGTGAGGCACAAAGGAGGAGGTGGAACAAAGGATTCTTTGTTCTGGTTTAGCTTTGGCTTCAAAATGGCAGCCAGATGTTTTCAGGCCCTTTAAATATAGATTTAACTGTTACATGAACTGTATTCTAAATACAGATCGGAACGGGTGTATAGGTCGGTTTAGAAGGAGAGAGAGAGAGAGAGAAGAGAAGGCATGCAAGGAGAGTTCAAAGAAGCTCTTAAAAACACCGTCAGAAACAAGTTACATTTACTTTACCGCTCAGCACTCAAACGGCGTTGTGTGCTGAAGTCTGACGTTAAAATCTCTGTAAGGTTCTTCAGACGGGAACGAGTGCAACCAGAGACGTTTAGTCACGGCGCTTAAAAACTGTGGCACAAGGCCGTAACCGGAAATGAACCGGAAGTAGCCGAATCGTCGTGGCTAAACAATGAGACACGGAGATCCCACAAACAAATACACTCAAATATTAAACAATATGCTACGTATCTGCCCAGATAATCAAGTCTCTTACTGTACAACCCTCGCGATGTGCCTGCGACTCGGCGCGAATGTGTCGGGGGCCAGTGAATCACGTGGTCTTTCTCACGAGCGGAGCTCCGGAGCTCCGCCGCTGGACCGGAAAAGGGAGCGAATTCCTCGTGCTCCTTGACGGAATGAAACTTCGCCTTTCTTCTGTAACAGCGGAGAACGTGCTGGTTTACAGGAACGGAGTGGATTGTCTCATACTCCTCAGCGGGATGAACGTCGCGCTTCTGCAGGGAACGGCTTTGTGGAAGCCGTTTGTGGATCGTTGGAAAAAGGAAAGTCTATAGAAGTGTCGGAGTCCGTCCAGCGGGGCACTTCCTGTTTCGGTCTTTCAAGTTAAGACAGCCAAAAAATCCTATCAAGATAAAACTTTGACTGAGATAAAAGAAGAAAATGAAACGACTTCAAATAAAATGATATTAAACAAACGTCTAATCGCCTCCTTAGTTACTGAGTCGTGTGGTTAGACCTCTTGAGGTCAGAAGACAACTTGAGCAGCGTGGAAAAGAGACAGATTTCTGGGAGCAGAGGGGTTTTGTTCTACCTGGGAGGTACCTGCCCCCCTGGAGGAGGGGTCAAGGGTCAGTGTTGCCCTCAGCCAATTAGATGTCAGGGTCCCGACCTTAGTGGGCGGGGATTCGACCTCAGTGGGCGTTTCAGAGTCTCATTTGGGTTTTTGCAGAGCGGCCTGCAACATCTCCCCACCAGGCCCTGCTGGAGGGGGGGGCATAGTGGGGGTTCAGGAGATGCTTTCCCCACCAAGGCGAGGCTCCAGGCTGTCTAGAGAAGGTGTGACTTAAGACTGAAACTGGTTGAACTGGTTTCAGCTGGGCCTTGTAGGCCTCAAGTATTTACAACCTATTGTTTGATGGTCACTCAGGACCTCACCCCCAACAACCCATTTATATCCTTCAGCACCCTTTTGGAAAACAAAACAGGAATCATTTGGATAGGATACAATAACCTAGGCAACACATTCATTTTGACCAGGGCAATGCGTCCTAGCCAGGAAACAGGAAGTGACATCCATCGCTCTAGGTCCTGCTTAATTTTACAAAATAAGGGTACAAAGTTGGCTTTATATAATTGATCAAAGGATGGTGTGATGAAGATTCCTAAGTACACAAACCCATTGGGAGACCATTTGAAAGGAAATGAAGGTACAATAGTTGGTATTGTTGAAAGGGTCCCAAGGGGCATAGCCTCTGATTTAGCCAGGTTGATCTTATAACCAGAAAAACAACTGAATCTGTCAATCACATCAATAAGACCTGGCACAGATGTTTCAGGGTCGGTCAGAAGAATTAAAACATCATCCGCGTACAAGGTTATATTGTGACACAGCTGTCCAATCTCTAAACTGCGTATTATGGGTGTCACCCTTATGGCCTCAGCAAGTGGCTCTATGGCCAGAGCGAATAGGAGGGGCGATAGAGGGCAGCCCTGCATCACCCCTCTGTGAGTATTGAAGTATTCAGACCTGAGTCCATTAGTCAGGACTGCTGCCTGTGGTTTAGTATATATAATCTTGACCCATTTTATAAAGTTCTCCTCCAAACCAAATTTACCTAGTGTATATAGTAAGAAAGACCATTCAATTCGGTAGAATGCTTTGTCTGCATCGAGAGAAAGCACCAGACCATTAATAGACTCCTGTTTAGAAGCTATGATAGCATTCAATAAACGTCTAACATTGGTAGCTGAGTTCCGACCCCTTACAAAACCTGTCTGATCTTCCTTTACCAGTATAGGTAAAAGATTTTCTAAATGAGAGGCCAAGATTTTAGAGAGCAGCTTCCTATCCACATTTAGGAGGGTTATGGGCCTGTAGGATCCGCAAGAGTCAGAACACTTCCCTTTCTTTAAAATTAAGAAAATATTGGCCTCCTTCAGTGTCTGTAGAAATTCTCCTGTAGTGAAGGAGTGATTGAACATATCAAGAAGAGGATCTACAAGAATATTTTGGAACTGTTTATAAAATTCACAACAGAAGCCGTCAGGTCCTGGTGACTTTCCATTTTGTAATTTATTAATAGCTTTAAGCACTTCAGTTGTAGTTATGGAACTATTAAGGGCAGTCTTATGCTCTTCTGACAAATTTGGCAACTCCAATTGAGCAAAGAAATTGTCCATTAATAGCTCCCCCTCTGGAGCCTGTTCGGAAGAGTATAGGTTTTTGTAAAAATTCTTAAAACAGTTATTTATCAGTTTAATTTCGTATACCTTATGGCCATCTTCATCAGATACAGCTGCAATAGTTTGGGACTCTGCACGCTTTTTAACATAATAGGCCAGGTATTTGCCTGCTTTATCTCCGTGCTCATAAAACCTCTGTCTAGTATATTTCATTTTCCTCTCTGCATCCCTAGTAAGAAGGCAATTTAAAGCTGTTCTGATTGCCGTGATTTCTTGCCACAAAGGTGATGATGGAGAGGCAATATATGCTTTTTCTTTATCCGTCAATTCACTCTTTAAAGATTTTTGTTTCTTCTGTCTTTGGTGTTTTTTTGTTGCAGAGTACGAGATAATTAAACCTCTGGCGTAGGCTTAACATGTTTCCCATAAGACGGAGGCATTGCTGGCCGATGAAGTGTTGATTTCCAGAAATACTTTAAGTTCAGTAGAGAAGTTGGAAGTAAATTCCTCATCTTTAAGAATAATGGTATTAAGTCTCCAGTGACGAGACTGACGTAACACTGTTTTGAGATTAAAGTCCATAGTTACTCTTGCGTGGTCTGAAATAATTATACTGGTTATGTCGCATGATAAAACTGAATATAAGTCAGTTTTTGGCAGAAAAAAATAATCAATCCTGGATTGACACTTATGTGGGGCCAAGAAAAATGTATATTGTTTATCAGAGGGGTGGGTGCACCTCCAAGCATCAATAAGCCCAAACTCCTCACATAGAGCATGGAGCGTGTTGGCTTGAGGAGAGGGGGGCGCATTACTATGTGGAAATTTGTCAATAAGCGGATTTAATATTAAATTAAAATCACCACCAACAATAACAGTGGAATTAGAGGGGAATGGGGCTAAGTCCAAAAACGTTTTGGTAAGGAAGGTAACTGGGTGGGCAGGTGGATAGTACACGTTCATCATTACAATATTTTGACCTTGCAAAATCCCTTTGATTATCACATAACGACTATTAACATCCCTACCACAGTCAGATACTATAAAAGGTAGGTTTTTCCTAATCAACACTGCTACTCCCCTGCTTCTTGTTGTCAAGGATGAGAAAAATACTTGTCCGAAGGGCCCTTGTTGCAACTTTAAATGCTCTGTGTCATCAAGATGCGTCTCTTGTAACATAGCAACATCTATATTATCCTTCTTTAGACATGTAATTATTTTTCTCCGCTTGATAGGGCTGTGGACTCCCCGTACATTCCAGGTACATACTCGCAGCTTATTCATTATTGGTATTGTTCATGTATCATACAAAGGATAGTGAGCCAAGAGACCCCCCACACACTGGGTAAGAGAAAAAAAAGCAAATAAAGAAAGAAAAAACAAAGAGCTGTACAACAAAACATTCAAACACAGACATTTGGCGACGACCCTGCTAAACATGCAGGGAAAACCCGTCCTTCTACTGACTGCGGCTGAGAGCCGACGGGCAGGACATGCGCTTGACACGCGCCTACACATAGACATAAACACACTACTGTCCGCCAAGAACACGGTGAAGTAAAACATTTCACCTGGTTAATTATAAGCAATGGAAATGAAAGGGGCATAGTTACGCACGCCTGAGTTATGCAGATACTCACATATGGCACAGTCCAGGCGCGATGTTAAAGAAAAGGGAAAATCCGATGGTTACAGAGATTTAGGGAAGCCACTTTACGAAAGTCGCAGCTGCCTCCGGCGTGTCGAATCTCTTCACCACACCGTCAACAAACAGCCTCAGCGTGGCGGGGTATAGAAGCGCATACTCCAGGTTCTTCTTCCTCAAACGTCCCTTCACCTCGTCAAAAGCCTTGCGTTTCCTGGTCACCACCGCCGAGTAATCTTTGAAGAAAGAAACTCTAATCCGGTCCGCTGGCTGGTTCGGTTCTGCTCCAAGGCGCCGGGCTGCAGCCATCACTCGCTGTTTATCAGCGAAGTTGTGAAGTTTCATGATGAGGGGCCTGGCGCGCTGGTTAGTGCCCGGCCTCGGTGCCAGGGAGCGGTGAGCGCGGTCCACCTTGATCTTCCCGGATATAGTTGTGATATTGAGATGGGAGGGGAGCCATGTCTCCATGAAAGTGACCAGGTCCTTTCCCTCCGTGCCTTCGGGCAGCCCAACCAGACGAAGGTTACATCTGCGGCTGCGGTTCTCCAAGTCATCTATGTGATCTGCCATGTCGGTTATTTGTTTCTCGATTCCTGTCACCTTAGCCTGCAACACGTTCGATGTGTCTTCCACGCCAGAGATCCGTGTCTCGGCTTCACCGACCCGCGTTGCCAAAGCCTGGATCTGAGATGTTTGTTCGCGTATGGCAGCGAGCACAATGTCAATTTTAACATTTAATGACTTCGTAATGTTGTCAGTTATCTTGCTCAAAGCCAGAAGAATACTTGGGTTAACAGCGCTCCCGGGATCCTCCACCTTGGCAGCAGCTTCAATCAATCAATCAATCAATCAATCAATCAATCAATCAAGTTTTATTTGTATAGCCCACATTCACAAATAACAATTCGTCTCATGGGGCTTTAACATTGTGTGACATCCTCTGTCCTTAACCCTCAACAAGAGTAAGGAAAAACTACTAAAAACCCTTTTCACAGGTAAAAATATGTAGAAACCTCAGAGAGAGCCACATGTGAGGGATCCCTCTCTCAGGACGGACAGAAGTGCAATAGATGTCAGGTGTAAGAAAACATCATCAGGATTTTTAGCAGCATCCATTAGGCTAAACATTTTTCAATACTATGTGTCAGGCAGTCCCGCTGCAATCACAGTCTCTGGCCAGCAGCAAGACCACGATCCAGCATCAGGATGGGATCCACTATAATCCACAGTCATTGTCCACCGCCGCCAGTTAGAATCCATTATCAGCTGCCGCCTCGGTCGTGGTCCCTCATCATCCGATGCCAACGCGACAAAGGATCCTCCATTACAACGACGATCAGCTGGCACGATACAGAATCCACCGAACTGGATCCACCATTGCGACCTCCGACACGCGATCCACAATCATAATCCATGGTGCGGCCACAGCTGTGGCCCTGCATCCGCGGGCGCTAAGGCACAGAAACTCCGGGAAAAGGGGTCAAGTTAGTAACATGTACTGATCAGATAAGAATTATCTTGATGTGATAAATATGGAGAAAAGGAAGGAGAAGCAGGAAAGAGAAGCTCCGTGTGTCTTGTGTCATAAATTCCCTGTGCGTCTTAGCATCATCAGGGGTTTTTGCCATTTAATCAAATTTGGAACATCGCACAAATTAGCTCTAACTATAAGCTTTATAAAAAAGGAAGGTTTTGAGTCTACTTTTAAACGAACAGAGCGTGTCTGCCTCCCTAACTGAAAGTGAGAGATTATTCCACAGCAGTGGGGCTTGATGGCTAAAAGCTCTGGCTCCTACTCTACTTTTAGAGACTTTAGGGACAACAAGTAAACCTGAGTTCTGGGATCGGAGTGCTCTAGTAGGTTGATATGGAACTAACATCTCTTTAAGGTAAAGAGGTGCCATATCATTAAGGGCCTTGAAGGTGAGGAGGAGAATTTTAAATTCTATTCTAGATTTAACAGGAAGCCAGTGTAGCGATGCTAATACTGGAGAAATGTGCTCTCTTTTCTTAGTTCTCGTCAGGACACGTGCTGCGGCATTTTGGACCAGCTGCAGAGTCTTTAACGACTTGCTGCTGGAGCCTGATAATAGTGAATTACAATCGTCCAGTCTCGATGTAACAAAGGCGTGGACTAGTTTTTCTGCATCTTTTTGCGAAAGGACATGTCTGATTTTTGAGATATTACGCAAGTGGAAAAACGCGGTCCTAGAAATTACTTTTAAGTGACTATTAAAGGACAAATCAGGATCGAAGATCACTCCCAAGTTCCTGACTGTGTCATTGGAAGCAAGGGCAATGTCATCTAGCGCAGCTATATCATTAGATAATGTATCTCTAAGGTGTTTAGGGCCGAGTATTATAACCTCTGTTTTAGATGAGTTTAATAAGAGAAAATTGCGGGTCATCCAGGTTTTTATGTCCTTGAGACATGCTCGAAGTTTAGTTAATTGATTACTTTGATCAGGTTTTATTGACAAATATAACTGGGTGTCATCCGCATAACAGTGAAAATTTACCGAGTGTGTCCTGATAATGTTTCCTAGTGGAAGCATATATAATGAGAATAAAATTGGGCCGAGCACAGACCCCTGTGGGACACCATGGTTAACTTTGGTGCACACCGATGACTCATCATTGATTTGAACGAATTGGGAGCGATCAGCAAAATAAGATTTAAACCAGTTTAAGGCCGTTCCTTTAATGTTAATTAACTGTTTTAGTCTCTCTAATAAAATTTGATGGTCAATTGTGTGGAATGCTGCACTGAGATCTAACAGAACGAGGACAGACACAAGTCCCTGATCTGAAGCTATTAGAAGGTCATTAGTGACTTTTGCCAGGGCTGTCTCTGTGCTACGATTGGTTCTAAACCCAGACTGAAAGTCTTCATATATATTATTTTCCTGGAGAAACTCACACAGCTGATTGGCTACAACTTTTTCTAAGATTTTAGATAGGAAGGGGAGATTAGATATTGGCCTGTAATTTGCTAAAACCTCTGGGTCTAGGGTGGGTTTTTTGAGTAGGGGTTTGATTACAGCTATTTTAAAAGACTGTGGTACATAACCTGATGATAATGACAGATTGATTGTGTTAAGTAACGAATTATCTATTAGGGGCAGAATTTCTTTAAGTAATTTAGTTGGAATCGGATCTAAAATACAGGTTGTTGGTTTAGAACCTGAGACTATTTTGGTAAACTGATCACGGGTGATCAGAGAGAAGCTGTCTAAATAATGGGAAGGATTCTCAGCCGTTTCTGAGATCTCTATTGTTGGGAGGGTATTAGTGCCAATTGAGGGCAGGAGATGATTGATTTTATTTCTAATAGTTAGAATTTTATCATTAAAAAAGGTCATAAAGATATTGCTATTTAGGGATCGAGGAATACTGGGTTCGGTGGAGGTGTGACTCTCTGTCAGCCTGGCTACAGTGCTGAAGAGAAACCTTGGGTTGTTTTTATTCTCTTCTATTAGTTTTGAGTAATAGGCAGCTCTTGCTTTGTGGAGAGCCTTTTTATATTCTGTAACACTACTCTTCCAGTCTAGGAGATTTTCAACACTGTTGCTGGAGCGCCACTTCCTTTCTAATTTTCTTGATATTTGTTTCAACTCATGTGTCTTGGAATTATACCACGGAGCTAATTTACTATGTTTTACACATTTCTTTTTTAGAGGCGCTATTGAGTCTAATGTTAATCGTAATGAGTCTGCAGAGCTTTCTACGAGGTGGTCAATCTCAATAGAGCTCGGGTTTTTAAAGAATTTGTTGTTTATGTCGACGGATAATACGGGTTTAAATGTAATCGGAATTATTTCCTTAAATTTAGCTACAGCACTATCAGGTAGACATCTAGAAAATGAGTTTTTTATTAGTGGCATATATTCAGATAGTGAAAAATCGAAGGTTATTAAATTATGGTCTGATAGTACTGGATTGCGCGGAAGTACTGTTAAATGTTCAATTTTGACACCGTATGATAACACAAGGTCAAGTGTGTGGTTACAACAATGAGTAGGTTGATGCACACACTGACTAAAACCAATTGAGTCTAGTATTGAAATAAATGCTACGCTCAGGCTATCTTTATTATTGTCAACATGAATATTAAAGTCACCAACAATAATAATTGTATCTGTCTTTAGGACTAGGTTTGATAAAAACTCAGGGAATTCTGTTAGAAATTCAGTATAAGCCCCAGGAGCACGATAAACTACAGCAAATATGATTGGCTGTTGGTGTTTCCTGGATTGACGTGGAAGATTAAGAACAAGACATTCAAATGAGTTGTAGCTAAATTTAGGTTTAGGATTAATTGATAGACTGGAGTTAAAAATAGCAGCAACTCCACCTCCTCGCCCGAGTTCCCTGGGAACGTGTGAATTTATATGACTGGGGGGAGTAGATTCATTTAAACTGACATATTCATCAGGATGCAGCCACGTCTCAGTGAGGGACAATAAATCTATATTGTAGTCTGAGACTAGTTCATTAACTAAAATAGCCTTTGAGGACAGTGATCTAATGTTTAAAAGACCACATTTGAAAGTCTTAGTTTCCTGTGTTGTTCCAGAGGTTGTGTTAATTTGTATAAGATTATTGTGAGTTCTCGCTCTGTTATTGTTTAATTTAAATAATTGAATCGGACGGTAGACAGAGACAGTCTCTATGCGGTTGGGTGACTGATCCAGAGGGAGCGCAGAGAAGTGTTTAGCACTGCAGCTCTGCTTCCTGGTCCCAACTCTGGGTTGTCATGTGATAGACTTAGTAATATTCTTAGATAAGAGAGCTGCTCCATCCCAAGTGGGATGAACGCCGTCTCTCCTAACAAGACCAGGTTTACTCCAAAAAGTTTGCCAATTATCTATAAAGCCCACACCGTTTACAGGACAGCACCTGGACAGCCAGCGGTTAAAAGAAAACATGCGACTAAACATGTCATCACCTGTAGTGTTAGGGAGAGGGCCAGAGAAAACTACTGTGTCCGACATCGTTTTAGCAAAAGCACACACAGACTCAACATTAACTTTAGTGACCTCCGACATACGAAGCCGGGAGTCGTTGCTGCCGACGTGAATTACGATTTTACTGTATTTACGTTTAGTTTTAGCCAGCAGCTTCAATTTGGATTGGATGTCGCCGGCTCTGGCCCCCGGGATACAATTGACTATGGCCGCTGGTGTCGCTAATCTCACGTTTCTGAGAACCGAGTCGCCAATAACCAGAGTTTGATTCTCAGCGGGTGCGTCGCTGAGTGGAGAAAATCTATTTGAGACGTGAGCTGGTGGGTCTTTAATCGTGGGCTTTCTATGGGTGGTACTATGCCCCCTCCGGACCGTCACCCAGCCACCCTGGGCTCCCGGCTGCCCGGGGCAAGTCGAGGGACTGCTAGCTGAAGCTAAGCTAGGTGGCTTCGCTGCGGCTAGCACGGGCCGGCTAACTATAGCTAACGGGGGTTCTAAGCTGAGGAGCCGAGCTTCTAAGTTGCTAAGCCTCGCCTCCATGTCTACCAACATACTACATTTATTACATTTACCACTACTGTTAATGGAGGCGGAGGAGTAAGTAAACATGAGACACTCGGAGCAGGAGAGAGCGGTGGAGCGAGAGGGAGAGAGAGAACACATCGCTGCTAAAACTATGAGTGTGAGATTTAAACAGAACACAGAATCACAAAGCACCAGAGAGGAGGGGCTGGGGCTGAGCTTCCACCTCGTTGGCATCTTCGGGTTCAATCGCAGCGGGCTCCATAGCTTCGCTACCACGCTTCTCCGAAGCAGTAGTTTTCTTGGGTTTGGATCGAGGCATTCTCAAAAAATATTCCTCCAGGCTCATTATAGACCTACTCCTACGCTTGAATATAACGTTTCCCCAGGTGAACACGTAATTTAAACGGATATTTCGGTGGACCTCACCGGAGCTCAACAGGCGAGGTGCTCACACTACGACGCCATCTTGCCTCTTCTCGGCTGTTTCTAGTAGCAAGGTCGATATTCACCAATGTCAGATGAGGTAGATTTTATTCTGAACTGTGTCTGCACTCAGTGACTTTACCTATCCCTGGAATGTGTGACGTCCTAATCCATAAAGTGGAATTAAACTTAACTGCTTTTTTTATCAGTTTTAAAGAGTAACAAGGATTTGTTGTTCACATCTGACGGCTCAAATAGACAGAAGGTCATTTCAGTTTTTCCCATTAATTATCTAGACTGTGGTGGCCCATTACATTCAAATGTTCTGCCAGTTTTATACCGAACCAAAAATAAATGTAGACTTCTCATAATGACGTAAGAGAGTCAGACCTACCAGGTTCAACTGCAGTTATGTGTTGTCTTGCGAATGGCTTTCACACAGGGGTGGACTGGCCATCTGGCATACCGGGCATCGTCCCGGTGGGCCGCTGACCCAATGTGGGCCGGTCTGGTCCGCTACGTTTTTCTTTGTTTTTTTTCTCTTCTTCCTCTCTAAATTCCCTCCTATTGGGCCCGCCAATTGGCTACAGAGGGCTAGCAGTGTGTTGCCAGCATCGACACATATTATTGGTCTATTGTTTGTCATCGTCAATCAATCATTGGCTGACAGCCCTGACAGGGCTGTCAATCACAACACAAACCAGGATGGGCGGGACCTCGTGGCATTGGCGGTGGGAGTCGCGGGACGGGCTGCTGCTGAGACAGAAAAAATGGATAGTAAGAGTAAAAAACGCCCGGGTGGTGCTGAAAAGCACCGTAAAATAAAGCTGAAGTCTCTGGAGGTGGAGGCGGCTAAATGTGCCAAACTGACGGACCTATTTGGTGCGGGGTTCACCAGCCCAGCAGCAGCAGGTGCGCCGGGAGACGAGCGAGGAGGACTCGACAAAGATGAGTGTGTGGAGGCAGACATGGTAACCAACGTTAGCCTGGGGGCTAGCTAGGCTACATTTTTGAGACATGTGCAGCTGCATAAGCTAGCCAGGCCACTCAGGCTGTGTGACGAGCAGTAAGCACAAAAGTTCATTCATACGGATCGGTCTCTCATTCATTTGTCACGTGCCCTGAGCTGCCTGTCACTATTTTGTGAAAACTCAATGCACTGTTAACCCTTGTGTTGTCCCTGCTTCCCCATGCGGTTGACTGTGAGCGTTTTGGGTAGCGATTTAACTAACGCTTGTTGCGATACCCTTCTTCAAACACACAGACGTACCCGTGCACACGCACAGCCCACCACACATCAGCACGCGCACGAAGGGCAATAGAAAAGCGAACAGCCCTTGCATATGTATTTGTTACGTAGGGCCCGTCTCTTGTCGTTCGGGGTCTCCCTGACTCTGAGAGTCGCGATGTTGGGCCCGCCCGGCTGCCCACGTTGAGGGGCCGTCTCTCCGATCGGGGTCTCCCTGACCCTGAGAGTGGCGACGTTGGAGACGGTGTAACGTAGGGCCTGTCTCTTGTCGTTCGGGGGGTCTCCCTGACCCTGAGACTCGCGACGTCGGACCCGACCGGCCGCCCGCGTTGTGAACTCGAGCCTGTTCTTGCTCGGTGATGCGAAGAAGAAGAAGAAGAAGTAGAAGACTTTGACTTATAAATAACTTTATTTAAAGGAGACATATTATGCCCATTTAACCACAGTTGATATGGTTCATTGGGGTCTTAATGAAATGTCTGTAACATATTTTGGTCAAAATACCACAAGGATCATTTAAAACAGCACCCTTTTTTACCCTGTCTAAAACAGCCCTCCTCAGATTGAGCTGTTTTGAGGGCCCCGCCCCCCTCTCGTCCCGCCCCCCTCTCGTCCCGCCCCCACCTTACCCCGCCCCTCTCACTCCTCCCCCTCCTCACCCCCCCCCCCTCTCATGGAGGTGTAGGACATAACGTTTTTACCTCCATTAATTAGTCTGTGTTTGAATGTGTTCTCACTACAGAATGCATTCAACATCTATAGGGCAGATTATGGGCATTTACGTCTAAGAAGAATAGAGCAGTAAGTTGGGTTTTTTTTATGCATGAGATATCAGTCATTTCTGCAATACAAATATGACTGAGGAATAAAATACAATAAATTACTCTTCCCTCTGTATTACTTTGCTAACTGCTCATCTTACACGTGTCAACTGTTGACATGTTACATATCAAACACTAAAGGCAAGCAACTTTTTCTATAAACTTTTATTGTCAGAAAGATTGCTAGACAGAATGCCGCAGAGCTTTTTAAACATAGTTATTAAATGTACTGGCTTGGACAGAGGTGATAAATACAAAAAATACGAAGTATAATAAAAACATTGATTATAAAAATACACTTTGTGCCATCAGTAGCCATACTGTAAACAAAGGAACACTTTATATTTGTGTGTCACCTTTTATTCTGTAAATATAATGTAAACTTTGCTCACCCGTTACAGGTATTTGGCGTACAAAAGCTTTGTGAGCTGGTGTTGTGGCTATCTGGGCCGGAGAATCAGAGTAGCAGTATGACGCTATGGAAAGACTCCAACGACGAGGTCTGGTAGTGAGGGCTCAGCTTCCCCACATCTTTCAGAACCCTCTTGTTAGTCAACACCTTCTCTTATCTGCAGAAGGCTGGTGTCCCTATAAAAAAAGGGGAAAAACATAACTATAGATTCAAAGTGATATGGCATTTGTTATTTGGTTTGTGTTATATATATATATATATAAACACAAGCCTTACATTTGCAATGCAAATTTGGTGAACATACCTGCTGTCAACCATTTGCTCTTGTCCCTAGAAGTGTGTTGCGGATGCAAACAGTGGGGGAAACCGGGTGTTCATGGGAGTGGATGGCTTGGACCTGGTTGAGGATGGAGGTCCACTTTGCCACTCTCTCTGGCCCTGATGTTGACATAGCCGCTGTCCAGTAGATGTGTTTTTTTATGCTGCGAAGCCACTTCTTCAGTTTCACACATTCTTTGTCCTGGGAAATCTTGACCAGTTTCTTGTACAGTCCTAATAAAATAAATAAATTTTTAGTAATGAACAGACACATTATCATCATCATCATTATTTATTCAGGGAGAATTGACTGAGCACAGGGCTCTTTTGCAGCAATGCCCTGATTGAGGGTACATTATACAGATGAACAATAAATAAACAAACCATAACAAAACAGACAAAATAAATAAACAGAACACATTATACAACTCAGAAATTAAGTATTAAAATATATATTATATTATATATAAAAAACTAAATTAATCCCCATAAAAGGTCTAAATAATGTTCCAAACGGGGCATGCCTTCAATGTATTGCGTGAGTGAGTGAATTAATTACAAAATTGCCAATTAGTTGAACTTTCTGCTCTGGTTTTAGAATAAGGATATCACCAGTTTATGCTAATTATTGATGTGCTCCACGACTTTGATAATGAACAAACTCCAACACCAGTTCTCAGCCAATGACTCTGCCTCTGTCTGGAGAGGACACTGAGACACAATCAATAACATGACGAATAACTGAGGATAAACAAACCTGTACTTTTGTAGTGAGGTCGCAGTGTTTTCATAGAAAGCTGCTTGCCATATGTGTGCATCTTGGGTGGGTCCGTCAAGCATGCTACGTGATGTACCCTAGCACCGTGAACAGATGTGCTTGCCTAAACACCAAAAGCAGATGAGTGTAACAGGGATAAATCCCCGTAGCAGGAGCTGCTACAGGCGTAGCTAACTTCCAGCGCAGTGCTGCTACGGGGATGTAGCACCCGTTACACTCATCAGCACGGGCTGGGAGTTAGCTTCGGAGCTAACGTAGCTGCGCCGTGATGCTACGGGGATGTAGCACCCGTTACACTCATCAGCACGGGGCTGGGAGTTAGCATACCCAGAGTTTTTGGGACAGTAGACATGCCAGATACCCAAATTAACGTGTGGAAGCACTACAAAAGTGGAATTTTCATAATATGTCCCCTTTAAGAGACATTGTCAAATAGCTCTTAATTACTCAAAAAATGTTTGGAAAAAACAAAGGGATAAAAAACATTATATACACGCACACATCATACACCAACCCTAAAATGTTAAAACCAGAGACTGGTTCTCCCCCAGTGAGCACAGGACCTGTCCCACCCCCCACACAGCCCTGAAACCCTCCAAATTGCTAGTCAGTGTAAAATACGCATGTTCAATACTCAGCCGAGCTGCCACAAAACCCCTCAAACATCGCAGTGGATCTGTCCAGCCTACCCCAGCCATTTTGTTTTTTCGAGTAATCCAGGTTGCCATCTTTGCATTAGAAAAAATTAAATTCATTAAAACCATAGTATGCTTCTTTCTTGCTGTGTACTTGGGTCCGAACACAAAAAGTGGCAAAGAGAACACAACTCTCCTAACCCCCCCACCCACTCCTGCAGCTGTTTAAACATGTCAGCTAACCTGAGACAGGACACCACTAAGTGTTCCAGGGTCTCAGGCAGTGAACAGAATGGACACCCCCCCTCAGTGCTTGGGTCCAGGTGAGCTCTGTATCTGTTTGTAGCTAGAGCTCCATGTATGATTCTCCACTGGATATCTGCCATCCGTCTCTCCACAGGAGGTTTATACAGGACCCGCCAGCTGCCACTAGGGGAATAGTCTGAGCCAAAAACCTCAATCCATTTTCGACTCCCTGACTCCTGCAAGAGAGCGACAGTTCAGGACCTTCACGCAGCTATGGTACACCTGTTTCCCTCCAGAGGTGTTGAAGCTGCCCAGTGCTGGAGTCCTAAGGGTTAGCAGTTGGCCGCTCTCTTCTCTCCACTCCCCCACTGCAGGACTCACCTTCAGGATAGGGAACACATATTCCTGTGTTTTGGTCCACTGGTCAGCCTGACTCTGGTTCTGGGCAAAGGACCGCAGAGCCTGGGGCAGCGCCTGCCACACCTCGTCCACGAGGCTCCGCAGCACTCTTATGGATCTTATTCCCGTCAACTCCGCCAGCCTCTCAAGTGACGTCCGTGTCAGGTGGCCCAGCTTCACTATTCCTGCCTCCCTGAACTTGTTTTTTTACCGTAGTTGAAGTGGGTGTGGATGTCAGGACTGAGGTGACCAGGAACACGTTATCGAAGAGCCACATCCCAGGCGCAGGGTCCGGAGGTCTCGTGAAGTTGAGTGTCCTCCAGGCATCTATCACAGAGGTATAAAGCTGCGTGAGCCCAGTTAGTTTGTGCTGAGGAGAGTTCAACAGGAACAGCTGTTTGTCATAACCAAGGCCCCCGGCTCTCCAGAGCAGCAGGCGTGCCACAGCCGACCAGCACAGTGTGGGGCCGTACAGGAGCCTCTGGGCTACCTGCAGTCTGAAGGCAGCAGTCCTTGAGATGATGTCTGTAAGTCCATGGCCCCCCTCTGCCACAGGGAGGTACAGCACGGACGCCCGCACCCAGTGGTGACCCGACCAGAAGAAGTCGACCAGGAGCCTCTGTAGTTGCTCCATGAGTCCCGGTGGAGGAGTTAGCACCTGGAGTCTGTGCCACAGGGATGCTGCAACCAGGTTATTGACTATCAGACTTCTTCCCCTGTAGCAACCATTTTATTACACAAACTATTTTTGGTTTGGTTTCAGTCCCATCCAATAACATGGAGGAGGTTCCGCCAGACAAATACTGCTGCCAGCCACCAGAGGTCAATCGAGACAAGTTCACTCCACTTCTCTTTTGGGGAGCTGTCATGTCGTCCATCTTTACTTGCAATCAATGCCACCGTAAAATATGGCAGTGAAATATTCAAATGAAGCTGTCAGAGAAGGCAACCTCACTGTTTAGTTGGTCCCACTTCCCCCCCGCCCCCTTTGACAAGATACCGAACCCTAAATTGCCCTGATGGTTGTGTCAGTAGTGAAAGTGCTGTTCATAGATGCTTTGTATATGCACATGAGTGGTCATCAAGACTTCAAAAGCACAATATAAATACATTCAATACATAGAGTGATGAGGTTAGGCGGAGGAGGATAACTTTTAATCCTTATCTCTGCTCCCTGACTAATTTCTGGAGGTATTCTTAATCAAGAGAATCATTTATTGTTCTGTCTCTGTTGGTGTTAGCAGAAACCAATACCACACAAAAGCCTGCAGCCAGTGTTATAAAATTAGGACAGATGGCCAAATATATACCTGAGGTATATTGTATTATATTTCACTCTGATGGATCTATCACCGCTGGTAGATTCAAGTCAGGATTAGGATTTCTGTCACTTTTTCATTTTGCGCTCCAAATTCCCTTTTTGGTGTATTAGCAGAAGATCGATTCTTTGCTGTAGATTGTAACTTTGATTATTTATTCAGTGATTTATATAACTTCCAACCCGTCTATTTTCACCAATGTGGCACATCTCAGTTTTCTTATCATAACAAAGGAGCTGCAGGAGTGATTTTGACTGGGTCACAGTTTCTGATGAGGCCCCCATCATATTTGTCCTTCGCGCACAGTGTTTCTGCTAAGTCTGTAAGAAGAGGAGAAGTATCTGAGGGATTTGACAACAAGATATGAGAATGGAGATAGTCATCAACCACATATAATAATGATCATGTGGCCGGAAAACTCTGATTTGGAGAAATTTTGAAACTAAAAGCATTCATGTTAGGTGAATACGTTACATCAGGTGTCGTGGTGGACTGCTAATCACCGACAGCCTGAAATGATCTGACAAAGGGTCCTAAATCCCTCACTGGTCGTCCTTTGATCTGGAGGGTGAGCTGTGAGGGCTGGAATTCAGAACGCAGAATAGTGGCACTGCTGGTCGGTGAGCAAAACAGCAGCTGCACTCTTGGAACTGGACTAGAAGAGGTTAGACACCAGGGAATCATGTCACATGTGAAGTCCATTGCAATGCCTCTAAGTGCATGAAATCGGAAAAGAAGAAGTGACTAAAGGCCTTGACCTGGAGAGCAACTCAGTAATGACCTCCAAAGGGAGGAGCCCCTGATACACAAGCAATGTCTCATGTCCCATTTGGAAAATCTGTTCAGACCTGTTGCTTCCCACAAGTCTGTTGGCCAAAATTTCCACGTTAATGTTTTTCTCATTGTTGAAGACCATTCCAATAAACACATGTGGGCATGTCAGAGGTGTTGCCTCATCTTGATCACCATGGAACTTTTCACCACTTTCTAACTTTCTGCACATTTTGGTAAGAATTTGAGCATGTTAAAGCCCTCAAAAAGCCAATTAATTTAACTGAATAATAATAATAATAATAATTAAAATAAAATTTCTAGGGCTGCAAAGCAGCACTGGGTGGGCCCGAGTACATGCATTTTGAAGCGTTGCATGCTTTTTGTCTGAAAAAACAAAAATAACCAGTTTTGAGAGAGTAAGAGACGTGACCTTTGCAAGACATAACGTTTCCTTTGATCTAAGAAGACTGAAATCAAAGGATTCATGGTCCATGTATGTCCGCAATACAGAAGATCGTGTTTTAATGGCGTGTAATCAAACTTTGACACCACGCCACGGTCACACCGTGTGATTAAAAAAAAATCTGTCAGTCAGTTTTTATCTCCATCTTGTTGTGATGACACTCATCTCAATTTGAAGTTGATCCGATGAAAACCCTGGTACAAGTGTATCAAAGAAAAAATGTGGAATATGGCCAAAATGGCCACTAAATGCAAAATAGCAGGCTTCCTGTTGTGTTTTTCCAATTGCACCAAGAGACTTTTTTGTTTGTCTGGTCATGATACACCTGTATATCGATTTTTGTGAAGATAGGTCAATGGGAACACCTTCTGGGGGTCTCGGGGGGTCTCGGGGGGCACCGTTGAGCCATTTTGCGACGCCCATTGAAAATTCCTTCAGAATATGTAAATTTTCACCACTTTCAAACTTTCTGCAAATTTTGGTAAGAAGTTGAGCATGTTAAAGCCCTCAAAAAGCCATTTCATTTGCCTGAATAATAATAATAATAATAATAATAATAATAAATACACCTGTATATCGATTTTTGTGAAGATAGGTCAATGGGAACACCTTCTGGGGGTCTCGGGGGGTCTCGGGGGGCACCGTTGAGCCATTTTGCGACGCCCATTGAAAATTCCTTCAGAATATGTAAATTTTCACCACTTTCTAACTTTCTGCAAATTTTGGTAAGAAGTTGAGCATGTTAAAGCCCTCAAAAAGCCATTTCATTTGCCTGAATAATAATAATAATAATAATTGAATAAAAAGAAAGGAAGCGAACAAGGAGGAAACAAGGAAGGAAGATAAGAAGCGATGGAGAAAAGAAGACAATACAACATTAATATTAACTAACATTTTTAGGGCTGCAAAGCAGCACTGGGTGGGCCCGAGCACATCCATTTTGAAGCGTTGCATGCTTTTTGTCTGAAAAAACAAAAATAACCAGTTCTGAGAGAGAAAGAGACGTGACCTTTGCAAGACATAAAGTTTCCTTTGATCTAGGAAGACTGAAATCAAAGGATTCATGGTCCATGTATGTCCGCGTTACAGAACATCGTGTTTTAATGGCGATTAAT